>NC_061496.1:4851263-5151263 GCF_022539355.2 Hippoglossus stenolepis
GGCTACATCTATACTACTACATTTTCATTTTAAAACTAAAACGATGTCCATCCACATGAACTATTCAGCTCTGAATCAGTAATAATCTTAGTCTCGTGTCTATAACACACCTGAAAATACATATCACATGACCATTCACATACACTAGGAATGTGTGTACCAATGTAAACCGGAAGCAGTTTGTCTACTTGCTAAGTTACTACGAACATGCAAATGTTTCCACACTTGTCCACACCACGACGCAGCCAAAGAGTTTTCAAACTAAAATGGAGACGGCATTTTCTAAACTTCTCAGTTTTTGGTGCTTTAAATTTGGCGTAAACGGTGATGTGTTTTTAAACGTAGCCGAATCAGTGCGAGTTTAGCCTTAGCCTGTTTAGCTAACAGGATGTCCCACACTTTTACTGTGTTTGTTTATGATCTTTCTCTCTGCAGCAATAATCTACTGTAATAAAGCAGTGAAACATCTGATAATCAACTGGTCTATGCCACAATTGATACAACTGTAAAGTTCCTTATCATCTCTATATGTGCTTCTGGCTATTCATTCTATACCATATGTTATTAGATATTTGTTTGGCGTGCCTCTGGTCATGTTAGCATTGCTCTTGTCATCAGTGATACCATCAGAAGCAGCACTCCCTGCATCTGACTACAGACCGGATCTTGCTCTCTCTCTCTCTTCCTCTTTCTTCTGCAGTCTTTCTGTCTTTACCATCACTCTTTATGCAACTCAATCTCTTTCTACTATCATCTCCGATTAGCTCATCCCATCTGATTAAATGCCTCTGTAATACGACTCAGTGCTTTGCCTTTATTGTGAGGCCTAAGTCTGTCTCCCAGGCATTGTTCAGGGAAATGATTCCCCACAAAGCTCTATGGGACCAGTAGGCTTCATGCAGGCAGTAATTACCTGTCAGCCTACAAATTGATGAGGGCATGAAAGTCTGGGAACAGAAATTCACGTTATACTGACAGTAGTGTGTGTATATATATATATATATATACATTTTAATTGCAGCTTTTTCTTCTACATGGATTAATGTCATTGCTGTGCTTTAAAACCTATTTCGGGGCTGTGCTCACTCAGTGGACCTGTGTGCTGGCTAGCATCTAGGTAGACTGCATTAAAAACTCAAGTGTAGTCACAGTATTTCTGGTTTAACAGCACCGTGGCGGGCAGGTGACTGGTGTTTGTTTGCTCTGAAAGACGTCATAGCACAGTAAAGAGGTGAAAATTACTGTGTCCACCCTAGTGTTATGTTTATAGCACTGCAGATCGGAGCTGGAGCCAGTATAATTAACAAACGTAGGGAGGGCCGATGGTTTAACAGGGAGGGACTCATCCACAAACATGAAATTATTATAACATTATGCACTATTGCTTCATATATGCTGCCTCAAGTAGAGCACACAACTTAGACTGTTGATTTAGGAGAGAGCACAGCACAGGGACATTAGCATTGTTTATTTGTATTTTTATCTGCTGTTAGAGGTAGAAATCACCAGACCCTCCTGTAGTGACTGATTACTACATTAAAGCTTCATTGCAGTGCTGATGGAAACATTGGTTAAGGCGCTTCCCTTCATTTCTCAATCACACATCTGTTACAGTTACAAAAGGAAGTTAAGTGTGTTCCTTGCCAGCAATTGAGCTGCACTTAAGCTATCATGTGCAAGGAAATAAATGATTAAGCAACTTAACTTGACACTTGATTGATGTGATGGTGATCGAGAACCTCAGACTCCTCAGACTGGGTGGAGAAAGAGAATGAGAAATTATTTTAAGGCTTAATTACTCAGACTGTGGCAGCCCGCCATAGTTTAATTTGTCCGACCACAGTTTCATGATGAACCAACATTTTTGACACTTCTTATAATAACATAAAAGAGCTTTAACTTAGCGTTTCACACTGTTGCTTCCAACATATTGACCCGTCCTGCTGCATCGATGGCCCATTAAACAACGCATAGCGTTTTTTCCATCCTTGGCAGGTAGAAGTCATCGTAAAACCAGGAGTTTCAGTTTTGCAGCTTCATGACGGATGTATAGTTCTGAGCAGGCAGACAGACCTGACCTTAATACCTGCCCTCTCTGTGTACCTGTCACTCGGCTCGGTAGCGCATGAGCGCATCCTGTGTGCACGGTCACTGCATACTCACAACAATGAACCCTCATTGACATGCATCGGTGGGGACTTATCCAATCCAGGGCCATTTCAATATTCATAACATCCTTTGGGGGCTCTACTAAATTGTTGAATAGAGTATATGACACTAACCTCTATTGAAAGTGGAAGAACTGCTTCTCTGTACTGAGGCGTCTGATATAAGATGGTAGTGATGATGATGCTACTCACAGATGAGTTTGGTCAGTCAGTCTTGAGCCGGATAAAGTTTTGTTCACAGCAGTAGATTGTCCCAAACAGAGATGTAAACTTTGGGACATGTCTCCTCAGGATGGGAAAAATCGTTTTACAAACCTGAGCTGTGGGGGTTGTTGTACTGAGCATTGAACTTGTTGTTGCTTTGCCGCTCATTGCTTTCAGGTTCCAGGTTGTCAGGCACGTCAGCTGGTTCCACATTAAGTGTCATAGCAAATATGTTCAGCTTCTTGTTTACTTCAACCCCCATAGCAGGCTTTTGCAGTTTTACCCCTTTCCAGGTTGCACCTGCCCCGACATGTGTGGCTTTCAATGACAGTGATTCCTCCCTTGTATCAAACATTCTTGTAATCTCACCCTGAAAATTGGGAAGTTGGGGGGTATTTCTTATGTCCGATGTTTTATCATGAAACAATTCTGTCATGAAAATGTCTTGTTTAAAAAATAGTCTCATGTGTGCACGATATACTGAGAAGTTTGAACCAGGGTTCATTCATTTACTGGAAATCTGTGAGAACTTCCTCTGTTGGCTCCATTTCCCAGTTCAGGAATTCACAGTTAGTTGAGAAATGCTGCTGTTTGCCATGACTGAGTGGGTCGGCACGCTGCTGAGACTCATGTGTCTCCACTGTAGGGTTTGTTCGACCATGTGATTTATGTTTTCTCTTGAAGTTTCTGTATCTTCTTAACAGGAAGCATTTAAATTAGTGGTTAAACATGACAGAGTTGAATAGTCATACGTTTGTCTCACAGATACCTTGTGTTTTGTCATTGGAGCTCAAGATTTTGCTCATTTCTTTGCCTTGAAAACATGGAATCGGTGATGTTCAGTGTGAGAAAGCAGTTGTGTTGTTTCAGGCTACACGAGTTGAAGTTTAGAGGTCAGGAGTTGGTCTAACTCATACATAAAAATGTTATTTCGCTGTCATTCTACTGTAGCCACAGTTTTCACGACTCCTCCATCCATCATCTGTGTGCTGAGCAAAGGCCAACTGTGACTGAGATGAAAATAAATGCACCTAAATGACAGAGAAATGTCACATAGATGCTCTTTTGAAAGCTCGGAGCAAAGTGGAAAAGAATGGATCAGTAGAAATGGAAAATCCTGACAAACAAATGTTTCTTTTATTCTTAGAAGTGGATCACTGATTGTTATGCCAGTCCATGATGAAGAGGTCACTGTTAGTACAACATCTTACACACCCTGTAAATGAGACCTTTAATATCAGTAAGATGAGACCTAGCTGTTGCTAGTTTGATACGGCATCGACTTCATAAGGTGAAAAACAAAGTTTTATCATTGTTTAACAATGTGATGGGCCTACGTTGTACGATTTGAGCCCGTTTTTGACCCAATATCTTGGACACTCATTTTAGAGTCGCACCAACTTCCAATTCGGTTGAGCATCATGTGTCGTACGTTGCACAGGAGTTAGCTACGAGCGATCAGATGCTCCTGACCAGTTGTCAGGGGGTCGGATGAATTTCTGATGTATCCGAAAATTTGGTCGGCCGTCTACAGGGCTCTCCCACAGTAAAAGAATAGTCACGTCAAACTCCCAAACCCCCCAAAACCTTTGTTTCTCAACAGTATACCTGCCCATTTAATGTTTCCTCTTCCTCTTATCATAACTGACATACCAGACAGAAACATGTCAGCACACAGAATGGCACCTATAGTCAAGGCAGTACATTTCCTCCTTGTTAGCATTGTGAAAGCAAACAAACCACAACTTCTTTTTCTTTGCCAATAGCCCGACCGCTCCAGAGGGGCTGACGGTTGATGTAGAGCGTGAGCAGCCAGGTCTTGGCTTGGACTGTAAAGTCTGAGCACTGAACTCGTCAGCTTTAGCTTCTGCATCACAGACATTTTACTCAACATTTTAAAGAATCACAGTCTATGTTTGTTTAGCTTTAGGTGTGGTGCTTTTGTTTGCAAACCAGAAATCCGCAGCACAGGGAGAGCACGAGAGAAAGGCACTAATAGTTTGCATGTGTCCCTGTGCAAGTGAATCAATGTGTGTGTGACGTGGCACAGATACATTCCTCTGTGTGTGCGTATGGGTGCGAGTGTGTGTCACACCTACGTCACACAAATTTGCAAAAGAGTGGAAGCACTTGTATTAACCTTCCTATTGTAGCAGCTGGCTTGTGGCAGAAAGGACAGTTCCAGAAAATGAAGTTAAATCTAAGCAAGTCGGAACATATTCCAGTAAATTAACCTTAGTTCACCACAGTTACCAAACGATTTTCAATGCATACTTCACTTTATTACTGTGGTTAGAGGAACAAGAATGTTATAAGTTGTTTGACAAGACTATTATTTGTCATACTAGCATACTTGTCATACTCTGTTTGTGTTTTTCATAATTTGGACAAAAATGTTATGTCATCATACTGTAACTCAATAATAGTAATTATTAGTTATGACTTATTCATTATTTTGATAGTGTTGGGCTGGAAAGAATGAATATTTTAGTTGCCGATTGAAATGAAGATTAATATCTCAATTAATTATGTTGCTTAAAAAAATGTGAAATCTGTGACAAAAAGGCCAAAGATCATTTAGTCAAACAAATGTTTTGTTTACAATATGAATCAAAGGAAAGTAAAGAGTATTTAAATTCATGAAGATTCCACCAGAAAATCTCGTGCACATCCCTTCTTTTCCATCTCTCCTCACCGTCTCTCTTCTCATGTGTCCTCCCTTCCCTCAGGGCTTTGACCCCCCTCATCAGAGCGAGACCAGAACGGTTTATGTGGCAAACCGCTTCCCCCAACATGGCCACTACATACCACAGCGCTTTGCCGACAACAGGATCATCTCATCCAAGGTATCGACTGTTGCCTGAGCCAGTTTTTTTACTCTTTTAAATAAAAGGAAGTAACGGTTCCCTTCTACACAATGTTTTAACTTGTATCATGACAGATATTTGCTTCCTCCCCTCACATAACCACCAAAACAGATGAGATATAGATGCACTGTTTTTTAGGGTTTTTCTTTTAATCACAAATAAGATGGTTTGAGGCACTTCTTGTTTTTTTGAAAGATATGAATCTTGACACTGTGTGACAGAAGAAAGAACTCAAATGTCTTTCTGGAACCACTTTAACTAGTTTGGAAATGAAGGTCTGTAGTTTAGTTGCACTGGCAGAGAGATAAGGGGTGAAGTGCAATTCGTCGATAAGAAGATCAACACACACACACAAGTTATTTTGGTGCTGAGAGGATTCTTAGGTTAGTTAGAAGAAGGTGGAACAAAAGGATAATCCAAAGAGGGCAGCCACCTGCCACCAGCAGTGACGTCTGTTATTGATTAGGCAGCAGATTAAATGATTGACAGTCAGGTTAAGTTACCTCAGTAAGTACTGAATTGATTTCAAGTCATACGTTTGAAGAGACAGAAACAGCTCTAATAAAAACAAGATAATTCTTGTTGGAATCCGTTTGTTTATGTGATGCTTTCACCTCAATAACAAAATGAAAACTTCCTGCAGCTGTTCTCTCAACACCGTGCTGCACAGGAAGTGATGACTTGAGATCAAACGGTAAAACAAAAGTAGTCACAGCGGCGAGTGAGCAGCTCCTCAGCACAAGTGGGTGAACTCCTGCAGCATGTATCTGCAGACTGAGGTCATGCTGCTCTACAGGATGTCAACCTCCTGTTTACTGAAAGAGTCTTTATGAAAACATCTGAGGCTGAATACAGAAAAACAAAAACTTATTTACTCTGTATTTATTTCACCTCTTATATTTGTCGGCCATGAAGTGACATGGAAATGTACAATACTATACCAAACATGGCTTTTCTTTTATACTACACAGTTAAACTCTAAAAACTAATTCAGCGTATTCCTTTTCTTAATTTGGCCATTTACAGTCAGAAGTAGGATAGACTTACTGCCTCATACATTTGTGTTCTATGCTATGTTTTACTTTCCTTACTTTCTGCATGTATAGTCTGTATTTCTGTAAACACTAACTGTATTTTCGTCTTTCTCTTTTCAGTACACCATTTGGAATTTTGTCCCCAAGAATCTGTTTGAGCAGTTCAGGAGAATAGCCAACTTCTATTTCATCATCATCTTCCTCGTACAGGTAAAACACTCACAAATGCACAAACGCTGACTTTTTCCTTATTGCGGGAACACTGTACATGTTCTGTTCATTCAGATGGTCACGGGTCAAGGGTGTCCTCAGCTTTCTTGCCCTAAACACAAATGTGCGTGTCTTCAATACAAACGTCTGTTTGTGCACGAGCTACTGACTCATAGACTTCCAGGGCCCAGCAGAGAGACAGGTCTGCATCTGTATTAACACATCACGCCCACACATTAAATAATATGTGGGACTTTACAAGCCGTCTCGAGGCGGCTGGCCTTCACTTTGCATCCGTCAGCTTTTGGGGAAGGAGGATTTGGCTTTCAAATGTTCAGGCTTCTCCTTATTCATTTGGGCCTGGGTAGTGAGGCCAGAGAAATTGACTTGACTCTGTCGAAAGCTCCTTTCCACCCACTCAGCTTAGTCTCAAATCACTTGTTATCTTGACATTATGAACAAGACGTTTTCTTCGATTGCAATCATGAACATTTTGTAGGTGGCCTGGCTTGGATTCCTAGATAACTGCTGTGAACTGCTGTACCACTCAACCAACCAAGAAAGAAAACTTGATTTCATTGTAGTTGATGCAAATTCTTATTATAATTATATAGAATGTAATGTTTGATGTTACTTTTAGTTAGTTATTGATCAGTGTGGCTCACCTAAATCCATTGTGTGTTTCCAGGTTACCTTTTAATTAAACCTCTGCCCTCATAGCTTGACAAAGACTTAATTTCTTTGTTAGTGGTTAAAAGTCAACTACCAGAAGGGAGATGAATTTTAAGCCAATAGCTACACTCATGGTTTATAATCAACCCACTGTTAAAACATTTATCCCTGTGCTTCAATGTTCTGTGCTTCTCTAAACTATTGTTGCATTTGCTCATCTGCAAAAATGTTTTTTCCATATAGGTCAGGCAGGTGGCTGAGTGACGATATATAAGCCACAAACACCCGAAGTTCGAATCAAGCCTGTTGTGTGATTTCCCCTCTGACTCTGCTCTCATTTCCTGCCTCTCTATATGATCAACTGTTCAATCAAGACAAAAACGCCACCGAAACCTTTGAACAGTTTGGGGTATAAATATGTGTAAAAACCACAAAGTTCGACTCCACCTTAACGTCTCAAATGGTTCATCACTGATTCACGTGAGGTTCAGAAAGCTGAGGAAACATTTACTGGTCCAGTAAATGGTGTGTGGGTGGGTGGTGACGGTTTACCTTTAGGGAAGTTATGTCAATTTCCTGTTTGAAACACCAGCTACTACTTCTCTGTTGATGTTGTTGATGTTTGAAGTTTCTAGTCTTCTCTCTCAACAGGACACACCCGCTCTCACTGAGTCTGTGGTATAACTCTTTTTTTTCCACTGCACTTCCAGTTTGTTGACGTCTCTTCAACCCCCCCTTCACTGTATTTGTCTTTCCAGTTAATGATAGATACTCCAACTTCCCCAGTCACCAGTGGGCTGCCTCTTTTCTTTGTGATCACAGTAACTGCCATAAAACAGGTGAGAGCACAAGCACATGGTAGCTTCCTCTTTATTCTGCAGAAAAGAGGGAACTTAAGATAAATGCAGTTTAATATCTAAGTTTTTTCAACTAAGTTTAATATTGACTTAATTTATAAACTCATATAAAACTGTTTAGAGTAACTTAAAAGGTTACAGTTGATCAGCGACTAGTTGTCACCGCTGTTTAGCTAAAATACAATATTCCACTGTGAGGTTGTTACTTGTGAGCTGCTCTGTTTGGTCGGTCACTGACTGGATGTTCTCGTAGGGCTACGAGGACTGGCTGAGACACAAGGCCGACAATGAGGTGAATGGGGCTCCAGTGTTTGTGGTTCGCAGTGGAAGTCTGGTCCAAACGAGATCTAAAAACATCAGGGTAAGACGACAGAAAACCTGGGGCATGAGTGACCCTAAAATACCCTCTCACACCTCACAGCCAATACTCATCACTCACTGTAGCTCGCCTGTTAAATGCCTGCTGCTGGTGAGGGGTTCGTAGAACTAGACTTTACAGAAGATATGTTGAAATGAAGGGAGCATCAACAACAACCAACACAAATGGATGGAATGTTGCGTGAATGATGCATTTGTTGCAGTGACACAGACAACATCTAATTATGCAGCTTTCCATAGAATGAATGATCTAGAATGCATGAAATGTCCAACATTGCAAATGTTAAGAAGACATTCCTGTAGGCAGACGTATTATCTAACATAGCCAATCATTTTAAGCTGTTTTTAAATACCTGTTTCATAGTTTGAAGGCATGTTGGACAAAAGCATATTACTTTGACTGTAAGAAATACATCGTAGAGATTCATAAATTGACAAAAAGCTACAGAAGGTTGAGGAAGGTTCATTTCAAACCATGGGGACATTGTGTATTGTACTATGTGTTTGAGTGTTATTCTGTCTGTCCATCCAGGTCGGGGACATTGTTCGTGTGGCTAAAGATGAAACGTTTCCTGCTGACCTGGCGTTGCTGTCGTCAGATCGTGCAGACGGCACCTGTCACATCACCTCAGCCAGCCTTGATGGAGAGACCAACCTTAAGGTCTGTATGTTGGAGTGTGTTAGGAGCATATGAGACAATATGATCTGTGTTGTGTTCTTTCTTTGTCCATAACTGCCTCTGGGATTCAAACCTTCAAACTCCACAGGCCTGCTGCAGCACCTTAAAGACGGGCTGTGGAGTACAAACAAATAAATAAATGTAACATTCAGTAAAAACTAAAGTTTTGGGTTGTGTAGCCTTGTGTTGTGAGGCACTGCAGCAAGTGGAGATTTAGGAATCTACTTAACAGTGATAGCTGCAGTGATGCGTACTGATGGTCCTGAAACACAAGGCTAATTGAGCCTCATATTGAAGCTTTAAGCAGAGAGAGCCTTATTGAGACTCACTGTTTGCATATATTGAGAATTAGTCTTTAATTGGTCAGAAGATGGAGTTGGCAGACCTCTGTCAGCAAAACATATGTCAGTGCTAAACTCTCTTATACCCTCTCCTCTCCTCTTCCCTCTCTTCCTCACCTCCCAGTCTTGCCAGAGGCTATTTAGCTTAATTGTCTCTCTAACCATTTCCTGCTGCTTCTGTTACAGTTTATTTATACAAATTAGGGGGGTTGTTGTTTTGGTGTAGTAATGTGTTTGTACAGTATATGCAGCCCTTTGAGATATTCATAGGTCTCTATCTCATCTCCACTGCAGCTGTTTGCCTTCTGTGTACTGCAGTCATACTGCAGTAGTACCTTTCCTTTAGGAGTATCTTAACACAGACTGTCAAAATACTGCAGCGTCACTATCACTGGATCACATATCTGTAGATATCTGTTCTGGAAAGTGGTTGCAGACTTGGGTGTTAGAGAGCTAACAACTCAAATGGACAATGTTTCTTTAGGTAACACTTAATACCGTAGTGAAAGTTTTATTTCTATAGCACAAGTACATGATAACATAAATATCAGATGTTAAAAAACTTTCCTATAAAAATATATTTTATGCAATGTTTAAAAACAGGTAAAGTTGCCTCCAAGTCTAGTCTCCTCAGACAAGGAGTTGCTGAGCCAACAGCAAGTGTTGTTTGTAAGATCTTAGATTATGGCCTGGAGCATAGGAATTGAGTGGCTCTATAATAAAGCTTTAAAAATAATTGAAAGAATCACATTTACAGTATCTTTCTGGACCATTAACTGTCCTCATGTGTTGTGTGTGTGTGTATGTTTGTAGACCCACTACTCTGTGGCGGAGACATCCGTGTGTCAGTCAGTGTCCCGGCTGGAGTCTCTGCAGGCTGTGGTGGAGTGTCAACAGCCAGAAGCTGACCTGTACAGGTAAACCGCCCCTGCCTGTAGCCACACCCTCACACAAAGCACTCCCAGCTAATCCAATATTACAACATTACAACACTGCTATAGTTAGATTTCTGTGTTTTTTAATCTTTTTTATTTTTGGTTGAAAATGTATTGATTTTAAGCTGTAAATTTAGATAGTTAATTTTACATATTTAATTTAGCATCCATTATATTCACTAGACCTCATTTCTTATGGGTGAATAACATGTGTGCTGAGAGGGCGAGTATCTCTGTGGCAGAGTTGCAGTAGGATGAAAAGGAAGATCAGTACATGCTGTAATGCATCATTGTTTTCAAAATGAAATCCAGCTGAAGCCGAAAGTATCAGCTCTGAATCTGCCTGTTTCCTTTGTTTAACATTATTACTTTTTGTTAACATTGATTCACTCTCACAGTTACAGAAACACTGATCCCCACAGAGCTCGTTCTCTGTCAGTCCACATGCTCAGTAAAACTACACAGGCTGCAGAGACATTAATCTCATGCCTGTCAGAATCTGACTAATGGAGAAATGTGATTTCTGACCGGCTGTATATAAATACAGACTTTACATTAACCAGGTTATTGCTGAGCCTGTGAAAGCCTTTCCAATCATTTCATGAATGTACATGATTTCTTCCTCTGTGTGTGCGTGCGGTCCACTCAACCTAAATTCCTTTGGTCTTTTCCAGGTTTGTTGGTCGGATCACGGTGACAGAGCACGGGGAGGAGATTGTCAGGTGAGATCAGATTTATCCAGCTGGTTGAACTAATAATTATAAATGTGGAAGAGGAACTAAAGACATTCAGAACAGGATAATACAGGGTGCTGAAATATTGTAAACCTACAAAAAACAAATTTATTGGGACAGTAGTGAAGGATAAAACATGTGGATTTGTTCTTTAATACACTTTCCAGGCTTTTAGAAGAGGACCAAGATTTTTTGTCCCTGGATAATGTTACAAAATCCCCATTGATTCAAAAGAGCGTTATTTCGCAGAATGCATAATGAAATGTGAATGATTAATTATGTTTACAAAAGATGTATGAGCCTCATGCACTGTTTGTATCAAGGTCTTGTTAGTACCAGAGTCATATAACCACATCTGTCTTTGCCTGTATTTATATATTTTTATGTTTGCTTTTATGTCAGACCTCTAGGTCCGGAGAATTTGCTGCTGCGAGGGGCCAGGTTGAAAAATACCAAAGAGATTTTTGGTGAGTCGGTACAGTGAGAAGCACAATAAATGATTCAACTGAGAAGGAAGCAGCTATGAAGTTAATCTGTTTGCTGCAATGGGAAGTTTCAAGTTGACCTGAGAAAGAGGAAGAAAGACAAAATATAGTTGCTGGAGAACAAATTGCTTGTGAATTACCTCCAGTGGAGATTGGAGGCATGAGAACAGGCTGATGCAGCTTTGTTTACTGAGACACAAACAAGGCCGAGCTCTGTGGACATTATGGGAAGGGCAGGCTGCTCATTATCATATGGCTGAAGTCAGATTATGTTAACTGAAGACTGTGCTCGTAGACTGGATATTAAAAGGGTTTGACTGTAATGTAAGATAGTGTATGCTGTTGTTGTAATTGCTTGGCATGGGAAACTAGAGCCAAGGATCTACCAGGGACACATGGAGAATTTTGATGTCTTATCTGCATTATCAATAGACCATGCTCTCACAAACCAACTGTGCTGTTAGGTGTGGCAGTTTACACAGGGATGGAGTCCAAGATGGCCCTCAACTATAAGTGCAAGTCCCAGAAGCGCTCTGCAGTGGAGAAGTAAGCACTTTTTCTGTTGCCTCTCAAGTTCCTGCTTCCGAATATACTTAATAAAACATTCCACTTAACATAATTCCCTGTGTCAGGTCCATGAATACCTTCCTAATCATCTACCTGGGCATCCTGCTGTTCGAGGCGGTCCTCAGCACCATCCTGAAGTATGCCTGGCAGGCCGAGGACAAGTGGGACGAGCCCTTCTACAACCAAAAGACTGAACAAGAGAAAAACAGCAGTCCGGTTAGTCCGCTTTGAAATAAGCAGCAGCTCAACACATTCTTATTGATTTGTTTCTTGTAAGTACTGCAGGCTATCAGCGGCAGAGACAGGAGGAAGTGAGATATTCGACATTATGTTTTTTTTACCTTCATCCACTTTCATCTTTCGGCTTTTTGTCACCTGCGGATATACTTAAATGAAGGTAGTGAAGATATAAAGATGTACAATGGTCTGAATCCTCGTCTGTATACACACAATCAGAGGTTGGTGTTTCAAGAATTTGTGACTAGGCATAATAGAGGAAGTGCCCGCCACAGGACAAGTGTGCTCGCCCATCAGCCTGCCTGCCAACACCGATCAGTCAGCAGCCTCTATGTATTAAGACAGAGAGACAAAAAGAATCTAAGTTGTGAACTGGACATCCTGCTCCCTGGAGACAGAGCCGAATAACTGCAATAAAACAATGGCTGTGTTTTTAGATTTAGTGTCACGCTGACCCTGTTCCAGTCTAAACCTTTTACCAATTACTTTATCTCATACACTTTCATTACTCCAGGTCACACATCTTATTATCACTTATGCATAGCTGGTGATACTCAGGCTGCTTTAATTTAAAAGGATTAGAGCTGACGCACCATTAGTGTGAAATAGATGTGCATTAAGCACATTTATTTAGCTGTCTCACTATTACCCCTTATAGTTTGAGACAACACACCCTGTTTACAATTGTCAAGTTTAAGTTTCACTGCTCTTGTGTGTCATCCTAATAAAAATGTGATTCTCTCCTGCCTCCTTTAGATCTTAAAGTTCATCTCGGACTTCTTGGCATTTTTGGTCCTCTACAACTTCATCATCCCCATCTCACTCTACGTTACCGTGGAGATGCAGAAGTTCCTGGGCTCCTTTTTCATTGGCTGGGATTTGGACCTTTACCACGAGGAAACTGACCAGAAAGCTCAGGTCAACACCTCCGACCTCAATGAGGAGCTGGGGCAGGTATGGAGAAGAAGTACACACACACACTCAAACACACTCACACACACAGCAAAAGTCTAAGAACCGATATGATTAATTGATAATTCTGGCGTTTGTTTATTATTTACAACATCTCTGCCTCTCCTTCAGTCGTACCTAACCTACATGTGCACTATTGTGTGTTTCTGTCTTCCAGGTGGAATATGTTTTTACCGATAAGACGGGTACACTAACAGAAAACGAGATGCATTTCCGTGAGTGTTCCATTAATGGAACAAAGTACCGGGAGGTTAACGGCAAACTGGTTCCAGAGGGAATGACTGACGATTCACCGGATGGTTCTATGCCTCACCTGGTAACTCTCATACATACACACATTACATGCATTTTCTCTTGGCAGACACACAAAGACACACAGTATCAAACAAGCTCACTCATTCCTTTGGCTTGTTATATACTCAGTTATAGATAATTAGACTAACACACTTGTGCAGCTAAGACTTAGAACTGCGAAAGGTCATCACCCAAGATGTTTCTTCCTCTCTCATCTTTCCCTGTCTTCTCTCCTGACAGATCGGTGAGGAATTGTTATTTCTCCAGGCGGTGGCATTGTGTCACACGGTTCACATCAGCTACGACCAACCCGACTGCCTGGTTGGAGGAGACCCGTTCTCCCACACAAACGGTTTCTCTTCGAATCACATGGAGTACTATGCCTCTTCCCCAGACGAGAAAGCTTTAGTAGAGGCAGCGAAGAGGTGAGGCCTCATGACAGACTTCTCTTCTGTCTTATTATGTGTAAATAATACACATGTCGAAATCTAATTTAGAACCTAGAAATATGGTAATAGATGAGAGCTGACGTTGACCAAAGGTACCAATAAAGGAAGAGCTTGTAGTTTTACCAAATCTAAAATATGTGTGATTGTTACAACACAGGTAATTTCAGGCTTTATTGTCTATGTGAGGATGTCGAGTATAGTAAAAAAACAAAACGTGGTAAAACTATTTGTAAAGTTTGAGTTGAAAGTGTCCAGTGTTTTTAGTCTCAGGCTACTATTGGTATAATAGAGGAATTACGGCTTTATTGGGGCCAGAAATTACCTGTCACAATATATAGGCATTTTAATTGCATTTATATAAATCCTGGCTGTAGACGTAAGGTTAAAGTCTACGTGCCGCTCTACCTCTCCTGACTGTCAGCTGCTGAGGGACATTAAAATCCTTGTGGAGGTCGGAGTGCTGGCTAAATGAAAAGTGGGACTTTTTCCTCACTCACTTATTTTATTGCTCCCAGAAATCCAGCACAGGCAGCAACTTGATGTCAAGGGGGTGGTTGAAAAATTAGAGATTCTACTATACCTGTGCAAAACGGGTCGTTGTAGAAGCTGGAGAAGAAATGAAAAACTCCTCCATCTCTGCAGAAAACCGTGGAGAATTGATGATTAGGAAATGTGGCTGTGTAGCACCCATCTTAAATTCTCAGACTGATGTGTCAAGATTTTAATGGTGCATCAAGTCAGTAATTCTTGTCAATGCAGTTTTTCGAACCATTAAATAAAATTATGTTGAGCGGTTAGGGACTGCACCCATGACCCTGCAGCTCCGTGCTCCACTGAACCACAGAGCATCCGTGATGATATAAAGCAAAAGGCGACACAGTCGGAGCCCTGACCTCAGAATACACAACCATGATCAGACTGAATATGTTAGAACGTTTTCTGGGCTGGCACATTTCAACAAGGTCCTAGATTGTATTGCCTTGTTTGGAGGCTGGGTTTTCTATTGGTTCACCTGAGTTTTATTAGGATTCACCACCTTTGTCCTACAGTCTGAGCACATGACATAAACTGAGAAAGATTGATGATTGAATGGCCTGAGGAAGGGCAATGGATGAAAGTTACAGTTTTTTGTTTTTCAAAGGCTCATATTTCTGATAACTTGAAGGTCAAAGTCTTCGTTCTCCAGAGAATTTTAATCAATAACTTCTGTCCTCCTTTTTCCCAGAATCGGAGTGGCCTTCAGTGGCAGCAGCGGAGACACCCTGGAAATCAAAACATTTGGCAAGTTAGAGAAGTACGTCTCACCCTGAGTTTCTCCAAATATCACAAATACTCAAAATATTATTGTTGGCTGTGAAGTGAAACTTATTTTCTTGGTATCCTTTGTTCATATGTCTTAAAGTTACCCTTCTTGTGTTCAGTTATTTAAGTGCATAACTGCTCAGTCCAAAAATGCTGTCTTTGTTCACTCAGGTACAAACTGCTCCACGTGTTAGAGTTTGATGCTGATCGCAGGAGGATGAGCGTCATACTCCAGACTCCCTCAGGTAACACTATGTTCTACCTCTCTGCACTTTTGGGAAATGGTAGATCTAGTGCATTCAAAAGACAATTTTTATCCAACCTACCTCACAAATATCCACTCACTGATATAATTGACGGAATATAGCAAGTGCAGTTTGATAATATGGTTGAATATATACATATTACATATTATATATGAATATAAGCATGTTTTTTTTTTGCATGTCCTGACTTTTAAGGAGGTCAAGTGCTGTTTACCAAGGGAGCAGAGTCCGCCATCTTGCCTTTCAGCACCAGTGGTGAGATAGAGAAGACGAGACTGCACGTTGATGAGTTTGCACTGGTGAGGAGTCATTTGTTTTTGTTTTTTAATTGAAATGCACTTCTTGTGTCTGATAATCTTTCTTCATCGTTTGATTACTAATTTCTATTCAGTGGTTATTGGTCAGCAAATAATTCCAAATCCATCAGTTTATTAGATCGAACATCATAAAATCAATAACAAAACATAAAACCATCATCCAGCAGCTGCTCATTTATTTTACTGTGAAGCATTAAATATGAGTTTCTGTGAATGTGCTGATGAACTGGAGTCACATTGATTGAACAAACTGTTTACTCAACTAAACACGTCAGAGAATGTCTGAATATTATGATGAATAATTCAAATATTTGACTCTGAAAATATTTCCTCAAGCACACGTTCTTTTGTGCGTGTTCATGTGTAGGCCTGACATTTGACAACATTGTAGTAATTACTTCTGGCTCTGTCGTTCTCTGTTCCCATTAGACTGTAAATTCTTCACTACAACAGCCACACACACACACTCACAAACAGAAACAGGCGTATCTGGCCCCCACATCATGTAATCCGACATCAGTACCCAGGAGTCGGTGCTCTGGTCTGGGTTGATTTGTGGTCGTTGACCCCTCAGGCCGGTTCCCTGATTTAAAGCCAAGCTTTGATAATTTGTTTTTCTGTTATTTCTCTTTTATTCGTATTCCTTTCCCATATCCTCTTGACCTACTGTTCCTTTCCACATGAACTTGTCCTTTAATATTTATCTTTATTTTATCTTTTGTTGTCATTATATCTCGTCTTACATGCTCTCTCATATCTCTTGTTTTTCTCTTCCCATCCCTCACCCCCCTCCTCCGACCGCAGAAAGGTTTGCGGACCCTGGTGGTCGCATGTCGTCACTTCAGCCCAGAGGAGTACATCGATTTGGACAGGCGACTGAATGGCGCCCGCACTGCTCTGCAGCAGAGGGAGGAGAGACTTCAGGAGGCCTTCAGCTACATCGAGAAAGACCTGCAGGTCCTGGGAGCAACAGGGGTGGAGGACAAGTATGAATATTTACAGAATAAATCGCACTATTATGATATTATTGTTGCCCTTGATACTTGATTTTGTTACATTCACAAATCAATACAATGGAAAAACGCTTGCCAACCTGTCAGTGCCTTCCAAACTGGCAGCATTACAGACAAACAGGACAAACACTGTGGTGTCTGTGCCTCGGTTCTGTGACTGATGTCAGTACGCTCAATAGGAAGCTGGAGCCAGCATGTGCTTGTGTTAGTTTATGATAAAAAGTGGAATTGGTGGAATTGGCTACCTGGGATTTGTCCAGAAGCAAAGATTCAGCTAAATGAAATTTAAAAAGAGATTCACCTTCCATATAATGTCAGACATGACATGTTTATTAATGAGCACCGTTTAGAGGTACTGTTTAAATATATTAAGACAGATTCAGGTTTGCTGTTTCCCCCACTTTGAGTCTTTATGCTAAGCTAATCACCTGCTGGCTATTAGTGGTATCGATCACATAGTCTCAGGAAATTGAATAAACCATCAAACTATTCCATTAAAGTAAAGCCAATTATAATACATGTGATTTACTATGATGTGAAAGCCACTTTAACTCCCCAACATACAGCATGATGTAATATATGTTTTTATATCATGTGTTGCAACTGGCAATTAGTAAATATCCTATTGCCACTGGGTAAAGCATATGGTTTAAATCCACATTGTTACTTTTAACAACTGTTTCTCTTATATAGTACTAACATGTTTTACTCTTTAAGCTGTAAGTGCACTTTTTGATGTGCTTAGAATGAGACCTACAGCTCATTGCAGCCACAAAACTAAAGGGCTGATACCCAACCAAGTTATTTCTGTTTTTAATAAATGCCAAAGCAGAAAGTCCCAAATAGAAAAAGTAGTGCTTTATAAAACAGTAGATAACACAGTGCTAGGAACAGACAGCTCAACAGTGGGAGGGAGAATCTAACAGTGGACCAACGTACAGTCTGCGGGGAGATGGAGACGCCACCTCGCTGAGCCTCTCTGGAAATGAATGTTGATATGTGTTTGCATCCGCTCACCATCTGCTCCTCGCATAAGCCTCGCGCTTCTCCCACTCCATTTATATCTCTGCCCCCCAGCCCACCCCCTCCTCTCTCGCTCCCCCCCCCCCTCTCTCTCTCCTCTCTGCTGATCTGTTTTTCTATCTGGGATGAATTCCTCCTCAGGCACATATGGTCACAATCAGAGGATCTCATCTATTATGGAAGACAACACCAGGAATTCCTTCTCTCTTTTTTAGTCCAGAAAAAAAAACCTGATAGTCATGGTAATATTATATCGTATTCATTTTATCGGCCAGCCAACAAATCGGTCAGGCTCTAAGAGATGCTGTAAATAACACAGAGAAAAAGGTCATGGATGCTTCGATCCTTTAGTTTTATCTTTTGCTGTTTAAGACGTCTGTTCAACTTCCTATTTGTCAAACCATATTTGTTTGTTTATTTGTTGCTTGGTTTCTTCAAAACCTGTTTGTCCACACTCAGACTTAACCTGTCCAATAAAAGAAGCTTCAGGGAAAATGCACCCTACATTCATCTAATTAGTCTTGTTGAATTACGAGCGCTCTAGTTTACTAACAAGCCTCCAGGGTGTGACCACATTAAGCGCTAAGCAACAAAAACACCAGGTCTGAATGTCACCTCACCCACAAGTACAAAACTAAATATCCTTTAGGTTCATATCACCTGAGAGTTTACCTGGTTTAATCTTATAAAGGAATCACTTGAATGTTTTTGTACTGTACAATATATCAAACATGCACATGGAGTTTATTCTCTCTCCTCCTCGTGTCCCTCAGACTCCAAGACAAAGTGCAGGAGACCATTGAGGCTTTGCGGCTGGCGGGGATCAAAGTATGGGTGCTGACAGGGGACAAACATGAAACAGCGGTCAGTGTCAGCCTGTCCTGTGGTCACTTCCACCGAACCATGAACATCCTGGAGCTTCTGCAGCAGCGCTCAGACAACGAGTGTGCCGAGCAGCTCCGCATACTGGCCAGGAGGTGAGCGTGTGATCCTCCTTCTGAGATATATAGAATAGAATCACTTCGTCGATAACTTTAAATATGTTTATATGTCAGATTTATTTGGATACCAGTCATTTAATTAATACAATTTTCTGATGTGTTCTCTCTGTATGTTCTCAGGATAAAGGAGGACCATGTCATACAGCACGGGCTGGTCGTGGATGGAGCCAGTCTCTCTTTAGCATTGAGGGAGCATGAGAAGCTCTTTATGGAAGTGTGTAAAAACTGTTCAGCGGTGTTGTGCTGCCGCATGGCCCCACTACAGAAAGCAAAGGTACCAGTGCTTTGCCGCTCACACCACTCACCTCAACAAAACTTAAATCAAAACTACTTTTGAAGAGTAATGAATCTTTCGATTTTGACAATATTCTGACATGAGCTAAAACACAAACTCTCATTGTTTTAGTAAAGTCAAAGTTTCTATTCTTGCTCTGTTTGCTCTGAAACTCAATCCAGAAATCAGTATTACTGTTTTCTGTCCAGGTGGTACGTCTTTTCAAAACATCTCCGGAGAAACCCATCACCTTAGCTATTGGAGATGGAGCTAATGATGTCAGTATGATACAGGAAGCCCACGTGGGCATAGGTAACAACTCAACACACACACAATGGTCTCACACTCAACTTACATACTGCTCTTTCTTCTCTAACATGTGTCTGTGTGTGTCTCCTCCAGGTATCATGGGGAAGGAGGGTCGTCAGGCCGTGAGAAACAGTGACTATGCAATTGCCAGGTTTAGGTTCCTGGCTAAACTACTGCTGGTCCACGGTCACTTCTACTACATTCGAATAGCTACGCTTGTACAGTACTTTTTCTACAAGGTAAGTGAAAGTTTTGAATTTTGATTTATTAATTCAAATACATGCCTCAACTGAGAACAAGATTCTTTGATCATTCTTAGCTTGTGAGTATTCCTTAGACTTGATAGCAGTAGATTCAGATACTGATGCAAATACCAGCAAACAAACGGTTTTATTTTGTATTTATGTTCTTATTTATAGAAAATGTTTTAGATGAGCCTTTATCAAGATTGTGTTTAATCACGTCTCCTTCACTGCAACTCATGTAACATTTCTTTCTGTGTCTCTCTTTTCTAGAATGTGTGTTTTATTACGCCGCAGTTTTTATACCAGTTCTTCTGTTTGTTTTCACAACAAGTAAGTAACTTTATGTCTCACCTTTTTCATTATGTTTTGTTTGTTTTGTCTCATCTTGGGATAAAAATACCTGAAAAACAGCACAGATGCACACAGAAAGTATATTGCCACAATTATATTTTGATTCGTATAATATATCTGGCTCTTCAACATCCCTGCCTATCATGTTTGGTTCGATGAGCTGTGGATAAAGTTGATAAGCTTGTGTTGAGTGACATGTTGTCTCGTCATCCCAGACTCTGTACGACAGTGTGTATCTGACACTGTACAACATCTGCTTCACCTCGCTGCCCATACTGGTGTTCAGCCTGTTTGAACAGCTGGTCCATCCACACGTCCTGCAGAACAAACCTGGCCTGTACAGGTAAGCCTGTTGATCGAGCGTTTGTGGGAAGCTACTTTAGCAAAGGTGGCTGAGAGAGATTTCGAGCAACATTTAATTTAGATCAAGTAGTTTGAGTTTGTTGCCATGTACGTAATGTTTGATTTACATGTTATGAAATGTTTTCTGAATCATTCTGTAAATTATCAACAATTAACTTACCCATCTTAATAGTAAAGTGTTACACTGAACTGTTACTCAGTCCTCTAAAGTAAAGTATAATGTTTTTACATCCTACAGGGACATAAGCAAAAACGCTCTGCTGTCTTTTCGGACCTTCCTGTACTGGACTTTGTTGGGCTTCTGTCACGCCTTCATCTTCTTCTTTGGATCGTACATACTGATGGGAGAAGACACCACGCTTATGGGCAACGGACAGGTCTGTGTGTGTGTGTGTGTGTGTGAGAGAGAGAGAAGATGTACTGCATGGTTTTTATTCTGTCGGAATCCCCGCTGAGAAGATCTTTTCAAAACCATACTAGGGAAATGTTGCTTGAGGGCAAACATGACAGGCAGTAAAGAAAAGCAAGATAACGTTTGTGTGCATGTTATGATGAATTATTGATGGTACTTGTTGCCTGCTGGTTCCTCTGCAGTTACTTACTCTCCCCTCCCTCATTCCGTCTCTGTATTTAACAGCCTCTTAAATAGCGCATGTTTGTCACTCACTTGTTACTAAGCAATTTCTTGTAATTTGACCCTTTCTTCTTGTCATATCTTCTGTGTCTCTGGTTCTTCACAAAATCAGTTTTCTTCTCTTTCCTTTCCCACTGCATATCTTGTCTAAAGTTTGGTATTTCAGCAAGCACTCATATTGCTCTCTGTCTCTCTCTCTCTGGTTATTTTCCTCTATCTTTTGTTGATTACTCTTTTTTTCCTTCTGCCTTCACGCTGTGCATGTCTTCAGATCTTGCGAGCTAACAGGCAGTTGGTAAGAGTCTGCTCCACAGCTGAATGCATGTCTCCTTGGGGGGTTAAATGAGACTTATCAGGAAGATGTGTTGCTGTCTAATACAAAAAAGATTCAGTTTTTCATTTTTGAAACATTGAGATGAGGAGTTTTATGGCAATTATTTAATATTTATGATTTTTCATTAGTCCACCAATAAATTAGTCAGGCTCAAGTATATGATCAGGTTTCCGTTCATTTTCCACAGACTGTAACAAGTCATACGCATTCACACATACATTCATCATCACAAAATATTGTTTTTATAGTTTCATGTGCAATTATATATTCTAGATTTATCTCATGGGCCGCTAACCACGGCCAGTACATATGTTTGAAATATAAAAGACTGCATGAGGTGAAAGGTTAATGAAAAGTGACACCAGGGCCTCACGAGTGGTTTTAACAGCAGTGATGGTTCAAGGATCAACAGATGGATAAATAAACAAATGGAAACAGGGATGATAGTTTGTAAAAGACTTGGACTTTTTAACTTATGATATAAATGAACTACAGCTTGAACACTTTCCATTAAAGGGCCCAGAGCTGTTGTCTTACCGCCCTGAGTTTCTCTCTGTTAGTCACTCACATTACTCACTATTAGTTTTCAGAGCTGTGACTCCAGCAGTGTCTTGAATTGGATGACAACAGAAACAATCCCCACCCCCCCCCAGCTCTTAAACACCAAGTCGAGTGATTCTCATATGAAGTGGAGCTTCCAGTGGCAGTGACACAGTGGGAGGGCAGGGACTCATTATAGGCACCGTTATACCAAACATCTTGTTAACTTAGGTTCTTATCCTGTAGAAGCTGTACAACACCACATGTTAGGATATGTTATCATATCAATATATTACCACTTCTTTGGTTATGGTAATATGTATGTATGTAAGTCAACATAGGCACTATTTCACTGTTTAGTAATGTTGACTGTAATGTTTGTTCATAGATGTTTGGAAACTGGACATTTGGAACGCTGGTCTTTACGGTTATGGTCATCACTGTCACATTAAAGGTGAGTTTAATCTCAGGCTTTCACAACAACACAGCCTGTTGTTTTATTTATTACATTTTCTTTTACTGACATCATCTAGTGCTGACTTGGATTTTACACTGAAGTGTCAGTTGTTTACAGCAAACTGAGAACAGCACAGAACAACATAGACAAAAATGAGTCAAAGCAAATTTAAAGCAAACTAAAGACCTTAATATTTATCTCAGGATTCAGAGAACTTGAAACCCTCTACCTTTTAAAGTGTTAGGGTTACTCCATGAGTTGCATCTTCCTTAGAAGGCTTCTGTGTTTTGGGGTAATTTTGCCACTTAACTAAATGCACTTAAAAATTATGGATTGTGTGAACATTAGCAAACCGTCAGGTATCATGTCAAGGTCCATAGAGACACATTCGTGCTACGGTGCCAATATGAATTACACTATGTTGTGAAGTATTAGAATGATGTCAGTGGCCATTAATAGGAGAAAATTATTTGTCACAGGTTGAGGTCAAGGTCTCTTTTACAGCACTGAGGCAGATGTATATACTTTTTTTGGTGTCTTACGTTTCTCCATCTCATCTGTTTGTGTGTGTGTGTGTCTGTTTGATGACAGCTTGCTATAGAGACTCATTTCTGGACGTGGATGAACCATTTTGTGACCTGGGGTTCGATTGCCTTCTACTTCATCTTCTCTCTCTTCTACGGAGGAATCATCTGGTGAGAACAGTTCAAAATCTTTGTCGTTGTACAAAGCACTGCTTTAGAATTCAAAGAAAATTGTTTGCCATGGTATATCTGCCCCACTTAGATTCTACATTCACCCTCCATACACCTATAAAGTGATTCTGCAGAAGTTCACATCCGTCTTAAGTACTCTACCCAGTCCAGTCGGCTCTCAGACCAGCAGGAGCCATCCTGATAGAAAAGGACCATAATTAATATGTGTGGTATGACATCTCAACGGGTCCTTAATTATGTGATGTCCCTAAGCCGCCCATGTCTGCCCACCCATTCAGTCTAAGACCTGGTGCTAACTTTAGCCAGACTGTCTCTGTCCCTTTCAGACAGACCAAGGGTAACAACTCTTTCTTTCCCTCCCCTCCAGGCCGTTCCTCCACACCCAGGACATGTACTTTGTATTCGTGCAGCTGCTCTCCAGCGGTTCCGCCTGGTTCGCCATCATCATCATTGTCATAACTTGCCTCTTCCCTGATGTGGTGAAGAGGGTTTTTTACAGACATCTGCAGCCCACCAGCACGCAGAAGAGTCAGGTAACACGGGGATTAATGGGAGAAAGTAGAAGGTGCGATCAGATCCATTCATTCTTCTAAAATGGATTGTTCTGTCTTTGGTTTAAAGAAAAAAAGGAAAAGGAAAGGATCGTCTTTCAAATTGGCTGAGATTCTATAAGATTTGTGTTGCACCCTTCTGGCTGGACTCCAGAAAGTCCCTCTTGGCCACAGCAGCTCTCAAATCACTGTGTTAGTACAGTGAAATACATTTTTTTCTGTCTACTGCTATGTTACTCCCATATTTTTCCAGGGTTATCACTCTGCTGCAGCTTCTCTGAGAACAGCAGATGTTTAGTTTATCTCCAACGTTGTGTTTGCTTATCGCTGTGCTCCAAAACATTTTGAATATGTGAGTAGGATCCACTCACAGACCTATATCTGCATTGTTTTATCCAACTATGGCTAAGTGACTGTAGCCAAGATTAAATTCAAGGTAAATTCATTATATACAGACGGCTGAAAGTCAAAGAATGACAGGATCAGAGAAAGAAGTGGGACAGAATGGTAACAGGTATATAGAACAGAAATCAAGCATCAGGCAAATGTCATAGTGGATGAGAAGAAAGTAGTTGTGGCAAAAGAGGATCTGAATGTGATTTTATTCCGAAAAATTAATCTACTTGTTTTATTGTCACTAAAGAATTAAGTGAGAGCACTTGAGGACTAGATGTAGTTAAATGACATCCTGCACATAGTCAACCCATATGGAGTCATGTTCTTTTTCTATAATCTATCAATTGAAATTAATTAAAATCAATAGGTCCAATTAGGTCCAGCTAGAGTTATAGGTGAGAAATGTTAAAAAGCCATTTCTATAGGTTTGGGTTTCTCTGTACGATCTGCAGACCCGGGCTCAGAAGTAAATGGCAGCAAGGTCCAAACACAGTCCGTTATTAAATATGTGTTCCGTGCACAGTGTTGGATTTAATACTTATTCCTACTTGCGTCACAATAATGGAAATAATATATCATGTGAGATGACAAAAGCCCGGAGGGAGAAAACAAAGTAAAATGTCACGGTAGCTCAAGTTCTCGACTCGTATCGGTGAAACAGCTCCTTGTTTTCTCAGCCTCTGTGGTCACGAGTAATCCACTTCTCTACACAAACAGCATGGTTCCTCACGGACGCCACATGACTCACCTCCGACGCAGTTTGCATGGTCACCTTTCAGCCGACCCACGCTGTTATTGTACTGATTTATCCAGCTGGAGACTAGTCACGTCTTGGCTTATACTTTCCTCTTTTACAAAACTCCTCTTGTTTCTCAGAAAACAAATGTGGTGTTTGTTGTTTCTGCTCTAAACTTTGTCCAGTTTTGTCTTTGTTTGTGTGTGTGTGTGTGTGTGTGTGTGTGTGTGTGTGTGTGTGTGTGTGTGTGTGTGTGTGTGTGTGTGTGTGTGTGTGTGTGTGTGTGTGTGTGTGTGTGTGTGTGTGTGGTCGAATGAACTGTGTGTGAGAGCTTGATCTCTAACCTCTCTGCGTGTCTGTGTGTGTTCTTCCTCCTGTGTACGCTCCCGGTGTAGATGTATTCCAACCGCGTGGCAATAGGAGACGACTTCATCGCTCTGCAGCCTCTTTCCAGAACCAAGAGCCAGCTGGGCAAAATTAGGTAGAGGAGATGAGACTGATCCAGCCCTGGGCTTAATATTTATCTAAAAATCCAAAACAAGTATCCACAGAGTGCTTTATTCATAATCAATCCTTCTATGTTATTAGATTCTGGCATGAATCAGAATAGGTTTGTGAATACTTACCCATCAACACTGGCTTCTCCTTCTCCCCTGCGTTGAGGATAGAACAGTTCAGTTTCTCTTCTATTAGTTTGAAAAAAAAGTTATTGTCTTAATTAATCAATTAATCATTTCTAGAAAAACACTTAGTAAATACATTTACATCATATCTATAATAAAGAAAAGCTTTAAATCCTTTCATTTTCAGAGCTGGAAACAAAAACTTTATAGTTTTTCATATTTTAATGAGACACATTTTACAATGATGCTTTAAAATTTGTGAAAATCAGTAATTTGATGACGTTATTTGTGGTTTTAATTTCTACTATTCAGTGATGTGTTACACTACATGTTAAACCTTGCTGTAATTAAATATGATTATTCTACACAAACCATATTATGTTTTAATGTCATATATATACAGTCTAAATTCCAGCCATACCAACAACCCTAAAATGTAGAAGCATTGCTTTATGGAACAAGCACTCCTGTTTATCATCATTCATACACAAGTGAGATGTTCTTCCTCCCAGGTCTGGATTGATTTGGTCGTACTTAGTCCTGTTTCTGACACTGGCAGCGCTGCTACTGTCGGAGCTCCACCTTATTGTCTCGTGTCTGTGAGCGCATGCCCTGGACAAGCCAATCAGCATTCTCCGTGATTGGGGAGTAAAGATATTTGGGTCTTTTTTGGGGGTTAGAGACGATGCAGGAGAATGTGACTTAAAGCATTTCAGCCGCTGCATGTCTTGCACTTTAATCCACCATCAGACCTCCCGCCTGCTTCAGCATGGAACTGTCATCACTCCCTCCACTGCATGAACAAACACATGAATGAGTGGGAATCCTCCCATGCTTAATTTTGATTGCTCCCCTGGAACTCACGATACAGTATTGTACAGTTGTGTCGTGCAGGGACTGTATTTGGGCTTTTGGATCATGATTTAAGAGGCGCTGTTCTGACTCTGACGTCCTGCATCTGCATTTGTCCCAAATCCGAGCACCTGGTCAGACCCAGCTCCTGACCATCAGCTAGTGGACTCATACAACCACAGTCTGAGTCTGGCATGTTAAAGTGACATCAGTCGCATGGTGCAGCCCATCAAAACCCCCACCCTGTATCTATAGCATGGTCCAATCTTGACGTGTGCTGTTCACCCTCAGACTGGTTTCACCACTTGAGGAAACCCTACTTAGCTCAGAGTTGTTCCCCTGCATGGTTTCAACTGACTGACAGAAGAAGTCTGATAACAACACTGCAGCTGCATGACAGACTCGACGTGTCGGGGCACAGCAGCATGACGCCGGCCCATTACAAACATGACAGACAGCTGGGTTGTTATCGCAGTTATTTTGGAATGATGCCTTGAAGATGTTGTGCTGTCGTAGTAGACGTCACAATAAACAGCCTGCAAGTGAAATGGTACCAACACTGTGAGCTGTCTCTGGGGACGCGAGGCGACTACAATTATTCCTTGATCTTGGACAGCGTCTTGGCGAACATGTTTTTTAAGAGTTGTAATTTTGCACGTACTCAATTGTCCAAGATCATGTGAATGAACCTTGTGCGATACTTTTTATGATTCTGAAGCACTTGCTGAGACATGCTAGCACAATAGAGAATATTAGGTCTATTGTTTACAGTGGTTTACATTTCACTTAGTTGCCAGTTTATACATCTTGCAAAAAACCAATGCAGTCTAATACATCCTTCAACCTGACTCAACTTTATGGTCATTTAATTGGTAGTTTGATGTTGTTTATTATGCATTTTTATCAAAGTGATGATGCATTCTAACCATATGATCATCAATTCTTAGTTTATTTATATTATCTTGGAAACCTGTTTTTCAGACCACATTTGTGTCTCCCTTGACCTTTGACTGATCAGCTCCTAAAGTTACTCATGGGAAGATATCCTCCCATGTAATATATATAACATCATATTCATAAATAAAAAGAAACAAACAAATTCCTGAAACAGTTTTAACAAAAGCGAAACATTATGAATTTATTCCAGGACTAGTTGAACCTAATAATCTGGCAACTAAGTTTATATTTCCAACTATCAATAATATACAGTACATGCAGGTTCCATCCCACAAAATGTTTGAGCAGAAACAAGCTGTGGACTTGCAGATCTAAGGAACCTGTTGCATTACAGGAACAAAACAAGACACTTAATGCAAAAGAGATGGTATTTCACCGGAGTAATTAATTTGTTTGTTGAATCAGTGGAAGTACACAAGATGCTCTTACTGGCTTCAAATGGTGTTTTAATGTTAAAGTGCTGTATAATGCAAATTATTCAATTCTGTTGCAGATTTCCAGTATAATTCGGTCCTTCGTTTCTAATTAGATTAGAGGGAATTAATCACAGAAGAACCCAGAATACTCTCCTGGGTTCCCTGTTGTTTATCTACTTTGCGGCTCTGATAGATTCAGCAGCAGCTTGATTGGTTCGGACGCTAATAGATTTGCTTTTATCTGCAATAGACGGAACCTTTTCCCCGGAGACAGTTGGGATGTCTGCAGCTTCTTTCTGCTCATTGGTTATGACAGCTATTTCTGAGCTTACTGGACTGACGGGGACTACGTTTAATGGACACCAGTACTAACCACTGACCTTATTCTCAATGAGACGTTATTTTGATTATGATGCTTCTGAGTTATGAGTTTAGAAAATGCTGTTTACATGGCACTGTCTTAGTCAGACTAACTTCTTAATCGGGTTAATATCTAAATATTGGTGTCCATGTAAACGTGTCTACTGACAGACTGATCACTTGCTTTTACTAAGTGACCAATCTGCTCGTTGGTAAATAAGCAGCACTGAAAAATCATATCCACCTTAACTGTGATTGGAAGTCCTGGAAATATGTTTTGTAAGGTACAGTTTGTGGAATGAGATGATTTCAAACCCCTATCAAATGTTTGAAATCAAGAATCCATCCCAGACATACATGCATTAGCATTTAAAAAATTCTGAGAGGGGACTAGGATTTATTAAGATTTGAATATGAGACTAAAGTGGATATTTTTTGCAGTGTGATGGGTTCGTCAGCAGGCTGGTTTTACTGGTTTTGTTGCTTCTTCGATGCCACCGACAGTGTACCTGATGGTTGAGATGTGTAACTAGCCAGCAGGGCTCACTGTGAGCATCTTGTGTCCCTCAGATGGAAGAGGGTGAGGGTTCAGTCGGCCCAGAATATGACCCTGTTAAAGTCCAGCGGAGCCCAGGGGAGGACAATTGGCACCTGCTAGCTGCTTATCCTCCCCCTGCTACCCCCGGCCCAGACCCCTGCTCCCTCTAGGTAGTACCATACATGTATTTCACTGCCATCGCCCCCCCCTTGTGATCGTCACTGCCCCGGCAATATGGCCTCAACCACATAGGCTCTGTTAGAACAACCTGCTTCCCCCCCATGGCTGAATGCCCCCTACACTGCCCCTGTATTTCATATGTAAAACTATTATTCCTGTACGTCTCTGTCAAGCCTCAACTCCTGTTTGAATGAAACAACCATTTTCCCCACACAATCACGGGCAACTCCATCCATCCTTACCTTTTGCATGGATAATCTAATCCTTACCCAGAAATGTGTGACTTCCCCCATCCTTTCCCTATAACCTCTTACTTACTGCTCAGATACTGGTTCAGGGGTTAAAGAGGGAGAATGCTGTTGGCATGCTGAGTTCATTGTCTTCACCGTGCTTCTGTTCAGCCACCTATTCCCAACACATTTCGTATTGTTCATCCATATTGATGTCAGAATGATGTTTCATTCATTCAAAGGCTTGTGAGTATTTGAAATCTCATGAAATCCATTTTTTATTTTCTATACGTTCCTTTATTTATTTTCTTTCAATCTTTTTTCATCACAAAATTAACTCAGAGTCCGGACAGAAGCCTCCGTCTGTTGCCGTATATGTATATTGAACTTTAATCAGCCTTTAGTTGTGTGTTAATTAAAATGACAGTGAATATGAGTTGTAGCCGAACTCTGTAGCTACTATAATAAATCAGCCAGGGAACGATGTCAGCTCCACAGCTTTCACTGAGGCCTTGCTCAGTTTATGGCAAAACCTTGAATTCTGGCATCTGTTTCTTGGAAAACTTCACTGTGCAAGAGAACTGTAATCATCAGTCAGTCATGGTTTGGCAATTTGTCACAAACATTGCAGTGGTGAAGTGGCTCATTCAGTAGATTCTTCTCTCTTGTACACCCCCATAATCTACACAGATGAGCAACTTTACTGAATCTAACATGCCACTGAAAACCGCAGAATGTGAACCCTGTTGACCTCTGCCTGTGTGTTGACTGATTCAGTACTTGGTTTGTTGGTTTGGTCATCAGAGTTAAAACCTACATTTATCACCCACGTGATTTCACCAACATAAAAACACAGAGGACACTTCAACAACAAATGAACATCAGTCTAGGAAACACAACAATCTGGGCACGGTTGTGGTTAAGCTGTTGTCGCAGCTATTTTCTGTGGTTCGCAGTTTGGTTGAATCTGTGTTTGGAGTAATCACGTTTTCCCTCCTTGCACTGGCCAAGTTAAAGTGGTGAATCTTGTGGTGCAGTAATAAGAATACATTTGTTTGGCTTTTTAGTAACGACTAAAAGACACAATGCTCTGATCTAAGAGCAAAACAATGCACTCACAATATCATTTACAGACGCCTGACACTGCCAGCACTATTCATTTTCAGTTTGGCCCCGTCAGGGTTTTCCGGTTGGAGGCCAGGAAAACAATAGTTTGGTTTCCTGCCAACGGTGTCTCCAATTTCTGCTGCAGAGAAAAGTAAAAACAGCAACGTCACAAGCCGAAGCAACTGTCGCACATTCTACCACCAAACATCAGAGGAGGCTCCATCAAATGATAAAATATGAACAGTTAGAAATGGTTCGCTACAGAATCACATGTTGAAAATATCTGATGTATAGTGTAGTGTAGAAACTGGAGGTTTTAAAACTTGACAGAGTCCAAACTTTTCATTCAGTCCCACAGAAATGAAGAGAGAATTAGAGAGTCTGCCTCTCTGCACGTTTTGATCTTGAGAAATCAATGATGCCTGTAATGGATTATTGCAAAAAGTACAAATGGAAGCTGATTTATGGACCAGATGGGTCACTAAATTTACTCCGAGGTTAATCTATAATTGTCCTGTCCTGATCAGGATCCAGACTACATGAGTGTATCCTCACTGTCTGTCTCCTCTTCGTCTCCTCTTCGTCTCTCTGCTCTTCATCTTCTCCTTCCCCTCACTCCCAGTCGCTCTCTCTCGGGTGCTGACTCAGGACGGCAGCGCCACCTGATCTCTCCGTTTTCTAGACTGCAACTTCATTCAGCTCTGTCTGCCAGGGCCTCGCTCCTTTCTTTCCACTGCTTGCCAACTTCTACAATAGCACAGACAATAGTTTGCGATGGTTTTCACATATTATGAAATCGAGAAGATCGGGATAGATGATGACGACAGTGTCTTATTTCTTATCACACAGTAATTAAACAGAAGCAGGCTGAATATCCTAAGATCTTTGTCCCAGGACATGAAGTTATACAATTTGTGCGAAGATTAAATTATTAAGTGTCACATAAAACCTAATAAAATATAATTTTGATGGAAAGGTAGTAAAGAAAAAAAGAGCTCGGCTGTTATCACTGGCGATGAATGTGATCGGCTGGCCTTGGATCAGGGTTAGTTTGTGCTGCGGGTTATGGATTGGACGCAGAGTGAGTGATCCATCATAGACGTGACAGGCAGAAAGATTTGCAACAGAGAGACGGTCCATCTTTAAAGCAGCACTCTGAAGTCACATAATAATACTAAGCAGGTACAAGCTGAGCCACTGCAGGGAAATAAAGACGGTTTATGGAATTATATGGCAACAGTGGGAGTTGTGTTTCCTTGAAGGTCTTTGTTTTGAAACCTGAGGTAAAAACTCTGTGAGAAAAGGAAAGCGGTTTTGTTATTGATTTGTTTGTTGGTTTTATGATTTATGTATTGATTTGCAACATATGTCACCCCGTTGTGTAGCATGTTTGAAATGTTTCCTCTGTACATCATTGTTCTTGTGACAGCATGTGATACGTCATCCTGCCGTCACCCTCATCATCCTGTCAGAATGGGACTATGTTGGTATTCACTTCTTCTCTTTGTCACTTCTCCCTCTTTCCTTCTCTTTTGCTTCTCATCAATTCTTCCTCTGTCCTTTCTTCTGCCTCCGACTTTTCACACCCTTCACCTTCTTTCAGTCTCTATCAGCCCCCGCGCAGACCCTCAGCTGTGTGGAGTCCCTGTGCTGCTACCAACATGGGCATAGCGGCTGTTCCCGCCTGGCCCGCTTCCTGGAGCAAATGACAGGGCAGTGCCCGGCCGGTGAGAACCATTGCCCGACATCCAGCAGCAACAACAGGTGGGCAGGACCCCGACGACTTCTAACAATGATTATGAAACCTACCGAACCGCCACCACCTACTGGTTTCAAAAATTTGGACAGCAGTGCTGAGTGCTGTAGCCCATAATGTGGCCACAACTCAACTGTAAGTTTCTCTCGTTCCGATTTGTATTTGGTTGGGCGTACAGCTGTGGTGGAACTGGGTCTCAAATGGGCCTACACACTGGTGTAAGGGTTGTGGCTTGACAGGACTTTGGGAAATCAGCTGAAGGAGGAGGCTGAAGATGTGTGGATCAAGTCAAGATGAACTGCATCCTCGGTTTCTTATTTCCATCGATGTCCGTTTTGGGACAGTTTGATTAACCCGACAGGATAGTGTGCGATGGGAAGATCAGTAACCAAAACTATAGAGACCAATGACTGAATAGATTTATATGCCCATGCCGTCTACGTAGCATGCCGATGTGGATGTTTGGCAGGAAAAGCCTTGGACAATGTGGGTCCCAGTCATTTCATTGAGGCCAATAGAACGGAGATTATAAAGGCAACCAAGAGTAGAGCCCGACCGGTACTTCTAATACCGATCAGCCGATAATATTTATATCATCCAATGAGGTCCGAAACTCAGTGGATATGTACTATTGGTCCATTTGTAGCAGAGCCTTTGCTTTGTGCTTTATCTTTTCTGTTAATCTGTCCCAGGGCAGGAGACTACAAATAGAAATTAATTTTTTCTATATTGTTTATTTATTTATGTTTTTTCAGCATTTTTCCGTGCCCAAAGATTTCATGTGGGACATATCTGTGATAGGCTAATATTGTCCGATTGGACATATCTGTCAGGCTCTACTCAACAGGTCTCTATTCCACTATAGTATGTAACCTGTCTTGTCTGTGTTGCCCCTACATTAGGACATTACACTGTCTATTAACCCATGTGTCTTTGTTCTTATCGTCTATGATCTGTCGTCCTGTTTTTGTCCCGTTTCTGTTCAACACATCCGTGAAATCAAAGTTTTGCCTGATTTCAAGGAAAACTGTGTAATCTGTAATGCACTTTAGCAGATGACAGCCTCGTCTATATGTCGATTATTAATCTGAGCTTTAGGTTTCTAATTCTTCTTTACTACTTGAGATGGAGCCAGACTTTGGTTAGCTACTGGAATCGTCTCTGATCCAAACACCAAATGTGGGTGTTCACATCTCTACTGTTATATCCTGTGTTTGAAGGGATATAAAGTGCTTTATATCAAGTGGGAGTCTGTTGTGACTCAGCTTTTAAGCTGCACTCAGCAATTTTTGCATTTTGGGAGCCCCGAATGCCAGTTAGAGGTAAATACAATAAAACATGATGTCTGTCTCCTGCACAAAGTGAACTCTTAGTGGCTGCAGATAAAATTCCTCCTCTGCTGCAGCACAACTTTGTGATAAAGGATGAGAAAACATCAACAACTTCATTTTCTTCATTGATTTATCTATTTTTTTCCCCCATGAAATATTTTTTTGCCTAGTGCAGCTTAAAAGACGAGTGCACTGAGTTCACAGTTTGCGGGTCTGCTCCGTCGGCAGTTTCTGTGTTGTTGCGTCTTTTTTTACCTGAATCCCAGAGTGCGGAGGTCATTGATTAATTGACCTGATTGGCCCCTTTCTGCTGAGCAATCAATACCCCCAAACAGCTTTGGGACACTCGCTATTGATCAGATCAATAATGAAGATGTAGCATTCTTTGGTGTGTAAGTGTTTTGCAGTGGACCTCGCACGGCCAGAGGGTGTGGCCACATACATTTGTGTGTGTGTGTGTGTGTGTGAGAGTGTGTGAAGGCTATGATAGCTTGCAGGTAGCCCCTCTGCAAGATAGCTTGCAGATAGCCCCCTTTCGGCCCCTCTGGACTGCAACCTGCCACCTCTTGCGGTTGAGCAGTCGGTCGGTTCCGAGGGATACAGCTGTATGAGGAATCTCATCGCTCAGATGTATAATTGTGACTGACTGTAATTGTGCCAGAGCTACTGGGCTGCAGCTCAAATGATAAACCTCTTACGCTTCATCTGATCGCGACCAATTACATTATTCCATCTGAGCAAACGACTGTCGATTTATACTCCCACAGGGACAAATACAAACATGAGTAAAATGCTTTGGTTTTCATCCCCCCCCTCTCCTCCTCACCCACATATACCTGTGTCCCTCCTCATCCTCTTCTTCACCCTCTGGGTTTCAGTTAAGAAAGCAAAAAAAACCACAGAGAGCGATTAGTGAGACTCCCACGTTTGGCCTTAATGCTAGGAAACTGCCACAGGGGAGAGGGAATGTCCTATATACCCAGTCCTATATAACACGCTTAGTGACTGGAAGGGACATATAGCAAGCATATTAACAACTTATATAAACCATAAAGAATTAATCTGATATTTATTCAAAGCCCAACTGTAGCTGGCTGCTTGACTTGGTCTGTTGTTGTAGCGTTGAATGCTGGCTGCGGCTGAATTGTGTCTTGTGGGCGACGAAGCAGGAACAGACGTGGATGTGAGGAGTCAGAGATGTTTTCTTAAATATTCCTTCCCACGTGTATTTGTCACATCCCAGTAGCTGAGTCTCCAAACAAATCAAATTGTGCTGAGTCCTTTGAATCCATCCACATAAACTCTGAACAATTCAACAACTATTAAACCTCTTTCATGATTATTTAATCAACAAACTTAATGTCGGCTTCAAAACCAGTTTGTTGTTTTGTAATAGAAAGTAAACAAATTGACTGCTATGACCCTTTTACAGTCAAATCAGTGAATGATGAAGATTCAGCTCCTGTCAGACATCTCTCGCTCCTCCTCCTCCTCCTCCTCCTCCTCCTCCTCATTAAACAAGGGGACCACATCCTGAACCAGAGAGGCTGCTGGGAAGTGTAGTATCTGAGAGTTCTTCGGTTTTTGCTACTTCATGTATCTATTCGTCTTTTTCTACTGGATCCCGAAGCCTTATACGAGCTTCTGAGAAGAGGCCAACCTTGAGGGCATGCTTGTTTTATACCCGGGGTGTGTAGCGCCCCCTACAGGCTACAAAACAAGGATGCCCAGACTCTGTCTTGTTGCATGGGGGCTGCTGTTGCCTTTGGTATTTTGTACACAATGTAAACCTGTATGTATTTGTGCCCCCGCACACACTCGTCCTCTTGCACTAGTCTTTTTTCTGTCCCCTCTGTCTTTCCGTGTCCTTGTCCCTTTGTGTCTGAAATCTGCATAATGTTGCTCGACCTTCCACATTAATTCTTCCTGTGCTGTTAATGTCCCCTGTGAGCGCCGTCTTGTCACAAACCTGCCCGTCCTGTTCTTTATCTTGGGTTCACGTTCCCACTGGCTCATCCCAGAAGTGTTTCCGTGCTAATGTCCTCGTTGTTCTGTCGTAACCCGCGGAGCGAAGATGGTTTTTAGCACCGAGATGTTTCCGGTTGACCTCGTCGCCGGTAGACAGCCGGGCGTGTCATGCAGCACGTGAGAGAGCGCCTCCAGTCGAACCACCATTTGAGTCATCAGCCTGTTTCCATGTTTACCAGGTTTTAAAACGGTTGTCTTCATCTCACGGAGCGGCGTTGAACTAAAGGTCGTGGGAATTATTCAGAGCAGGTCGACTGACATTTAGAAAATACAAGGAAGTAAACAAACAGGTGGGGGTGCAGAGATGAGAAAGGTCTGACGTTAGCATATTCTTGGCTATAACACACACACACACACACACACACACACACACACACACACACACACACACACACACACACACACACACAGAGTTTCCTCGTGCAGCCTTGTGAAGATCAGGTGGCAGGAGGGCTGTGCTGTTTGAACTCGCAGGATGTTGAACCACAGTCTCTCGGCTCCTCCCCGCTGCTGCTTTGAGGAAGAAGCTCTGATCGTCGGCTCTGGTTCACGTCTGATGCAGCGGAGGTTTCGGCTGTCTCACGGTTCTCACGGTGGAAAGCTGCGACTCTCCTGATGCGTCCATGTTGGGATTTTTCTGGCCTAGTTTGACGTTAGACTGTTAGTTTGAGCGTTTTATATAAAAAAGACGACATCGTGCACCAGTCTGTCCCTGTCGGACGTTTCCAGTAGAGACCCAGTTTGCTAAGCTAACAGAAGAGTGTCCCTTTTATTACGAGGGCTGTGTCATGTATATCATAGAGTCTATTCTATATACATAGGTTTAATGCTGTGGAAGAAGATCGTACAGTTAGAGCATAAACATATATTTTTCTTGAGATTTTTAAACCGCCTGCTGTACTTTGCGATTTTATATTTGAGCAGAAGATCTAATTCTCCTCCTGGTCATCTTGAGAGCAGATGTATTCACTGTGTAGCACGAATGTTGCTGATGCTTGTTCGTCATGATTTATTTTCTCTTTGTGGTGATTGTGTTGACTTCATGTTCACGAGTAACGTAGCTCGAGTCTCTCCTCATCTGCTCAAACCTCAGAACCAAGAATGTGACATCAACAGTATTTTCTTCAAGAGGCAGCAAATATTTGCCATAAGTAACTTTTCATAGTAATGAGGTGTCACTGAAAACGCTTCAAATGTTTAAAATCTTTGTTTCTCTGCAACAACTTAATTAAATAAGCAACAATTCAAGTCCTGAATGAAATTTCTTTTATTATTATTTAATCCGGACTAAACGGTTTTAGCCTCCGACTCAATCTGGTTCTGATAAATCTGGTTTAGTGAGTTAATGAGAAGAGACTTTAGATTCTCATCACTAACAACATCACACTCATCACTAACTCTTCACCCCTCCACCTCTCACTCTGCTTCTTCAGCCTGGTTGTGATGATTGTTAACACAAAACTTTGGACATCTCACACACACACACACACACACACACACACACACACACACACACACACAAACTCTGCGTCAGTGTCCTAACCCTCGGTCACTGCTGCCTGTTTCCAGGTCTTGGAGCGACACGGAGAACTTCTACTCTAACGATCGCAGCATCCTGACGCTGTCGCCCATCGAGGCCTCTCACTGCTGACCCCCAGAGGCCGCTGACTGTAGCGCACAGAGCCGGGGGAGAGGCACCGCTCCGCTCTGAGTCCTTATCGCTCCCCTGCCGCCATTTTAACCAACACACTTCAACTTAAAACTCAATTCAGCAAGTTGCAAAGCGAACTTGACACGAGAGCTGCTGCATCGTCTGAAGCCAAAGGACGTTTCCTGATTTATCCTCCAGCGGTTATAAAGCAGATGAAGTGTTCATCTGTGGACAAGACGCATCTGAACAACGACTATCAGACTCTCTGCTGCTGACAGAGAATCTCTGAGTCCTGGAGAGTAATCTGAAGTCTCATTTAAATGAAAAACGGTTTAGAGAGAGATGTGTTGAGTCTTATATTGAACCAATCAGCTCTCATGAAGATATTTTTTCATTTTCAACGCAGTTTCCAAACTTGTTTTTCTTGAAACTGGCATTAAAATGACCCAGTGAGACACGGGATGGAGATTCCTGCCAGTCGGACCTGGACTGAACCATTTAACCCAGTTGGTTTGACCGACACGAGCCAGGATCCCACACGTAGCACCGGGAGTCAGACGACGTGAGGAACCTTCTCATGGTGTCGGCAGCTGAAGTCATAGTATAAATAACTTTTTGAGCTTTTGGCGAAACCGCTGCACCTTCTCTCCCTGTTCAGACTGAAAGGGAAAGAGCTGGACCCCCTGCAGCCCTGTAGCATCCAGAGCTTTGTGCTGATGCGGCGGCTCTGCTCCCTTTCAGAGCGACGGTATTCTCTCGATACTGAAGGTGGAGCCTCACCTCCACCGTGCAACCAAAGACCGAAGGATTCTGGAGTTTATCAGAGAAAAAAGTGTGTATTTCTGTGCCTGATTGTACAGAAGCTTTCTGTTGTTGTAACGAAGACGATTATTACTGTTCGTGCTGCTTCTCTCGTCTTGACTGTTCAGGCCTCCGTCTCCGCGGCGGCGCCTGTTTAAAAAGCCATACGTTTTCAAGAAGGTTGTGTTCTTGGTAGATTATTGAAGGAGCTGCAGACAGGAGCTGTTTGATTCTGTGCTTTCTGTTGTTGTTGTTCCCCTGAATGCCTTTTCTCATTCAGCCCGGTTGGAGAAAGCATCTCAGCATTTAGACTCATGACGTCAGGGACATTTTTTTTGGGAGGTTTTAAAAGCAAAAATTGACCCAATCACAGACCAAACTCGAGGTGGAATCAACCTGCCCCCGAGCACCCGATGGGATAATGGTTCCATTTGGTTTCCAGAGAGACGAAAGTGGCTTTAATGGCGAGATGCTTTTCCAAACCCCGGCTGGTGCACGTTGACCCAGACAGCAGAATGTGTCCGTCTCCACGGAGATGGATTTATCAGATAAATGACTCGGCAGGAGATGAACAGGGAAGCAGAGCGTTTTTGCACAAGTCACATATCAACTCACTTCTTTTCTGCTCGAATCATCGCCTCACCCGTCACCATTCAAATCATCCGAGTCATGTTTCTGCTCTTACGTTCTCGTCATGTTCCCCCACGCTCCTTGATGAAGTGCGTGTCTGTGTGTATGTGTTGGTGTGTTCCTCTGTATAGCAGCCATGTTGGTTGAAGGAAGTGTGGTACTCAGCTTTGTGAAAAGTGAAATTAGGAAAAATCCCAGATCAGGTTGAACTTTGAGGAGAATCCAGAAGGCGACAGAAGCGAGATTCGATATCGAGACAATTCGAAAACCTCACAAGACAACCGTTTTAAACTTGACATCAAGAACCACACAACTTGCCTCAGCTCACACAGGGAACACACACAGTCGTAGCACGTTTCTGTTTCTCTGTGGTCGATGTTTGAAGAAGTTTTCTTTGTCCGATTCTGAATCTGACTCGTTCACGTCCTTTTTTCAATTCATTGAATCGTCTGGATGTTTCTTTTCAGTCCGGTACACGTCGGTGTCCTGTCGGTTCACACGGACGCACGTCACAATGAAAGTGTCTATTTATTATTGCAGTACTTTATTTTCCTGTGTTTGTGTTGAACTTTTCTTACATATCAATAAATCTGTAGCTCCTGTAATACGCAGCGACTCTCCCCCCCGACGTTTAACTTGAGCCTGGATCTGTGATCAGGAAGCTGAACCCCCCCACGCTCCGAACCAGGAAGCTAAAGTTACAGTTCGTGAGTTACTCCACAGATTCTGATCATCACACTGTTCCTGTTTCAATGTTAACACAGGAAGTATCTTCTGTATTTTCTTTTGAACCATTTGACCTCATATTTGATATTTAACGTGTTAAACACTCCTATAGCTTCTTATTTTTATAAAAGGATCATTGTTATCGTAGCATCAGGATTCAGACGGAGGTCAGTGGATCCCCCCTGGGAGTGAAAACTTGAAAAGCATCATGTGTGACCTCCGTTAGTTTGAGTGTTTTGTCTCGAGGCTGCAGAATCTGATCTGTGCAATAACACCTGCAGTGTCTGAGCAGCTCTGACGCCCCCTTGTGGTCATCTGCGGAAGCCCAAAGTGTTCAAAACTAAAGCGAGATGACATCATCACATCAGTGAAAGTATTGATAACGATTCATGGGCAACGATAAATGTGATAAACTGAGGTAACATGTTCAAAATGAATCAATATGACAAACTGCATGAGGTTTAATACATGATTACAATATCAATAAACAATTACAATGTTTACTTTTCCCTTCAGTGACAGTTAAAGATGAAGTTTTGACAGAAACTTATGTGATTTAAAGATGAATTATGAATTATTAGAAAATATGGAAAAACTGAGTAAAACTTGAAATAGAAAATTGAGACAAAAACAAAACCTCGTTTGTGGAGGTACATTTTTATATCTGTAGAATTACTTCTTGGTTGAATAATAATAATTTCGAACACTTTGGGTTTCAAGGTTGTTTTTTTTGTCCAAACTTTATGTCCTGTCACATTTCTCACATCAAATGTAATTAGAGACAGAATCGTACTTCTGTGATTTGTTTTGGAAACTGATGTTAAATCTGTTCTTGAACTCGGACGTGAACCAAACTCTCTCTTTGGTTCGATGCCTCCAGGTTATTTCTCGAAGCAGGAGATGACTCAGCCTCATAATGTGAAAAAAAGAATGAACATTTAATATTTTATCACCAGGAGACGATTGTGTCGTCCATCAAAAGCCCCATTAGAGTTTAATTGGATCTTATTTCAGACACAGAGCCGTAAAATCCTGGCTCCAGTCGAGGTTTTGAGTTTTCCTGGATTCTTGGAAATAAGTAAAAAGACCAAAATCAGCTGTCGGTCGTCTTTGTTCTTTAGAAACGTACAAATGAAAATCGAGACTTTTCCTCCGGGTTTAACTGCAGATGTAACATCATGTTCCAGTCACGTTGGGTTCACAGGGTTTTGTTATTATAAAATGTTCTTGGGTCAAGTGAAATCTCCCTGAAGCTGGTTCAGCCTGTGACGTCGGTCTCAGCGTCTCCTCACAGACCGGAATCTAATAAAGCTTTTCTCGATGGAATCAGCTGAAAAACAGGAAAAGTAAATGAAAGTGTCCAGCGATCCGGTTTCTGAACGTCCTGTGACTCAGCATCAGGCAGCGAGACTGGAGGCCGCGGATCAATCCCCCTCATCAGTAAATCAGGCTTCAGCTGATGATTCATTCTTCATCACTCTTCTGTGGACTGATGTCTGTGTCCGGCTCCTCCTCTTCCTCCTCTGTCCATAAATCTGTCTTATAGTTGATGTTTATGAAGATGCGACTCTATTTACGAAATAAACACATTTTTAAGAAACGACTCTTTGGAGTGAGACTTCGTTTCATTTAGATATTAACTGAAAAAGAAAAAGCTCAGGACTGATGAGCAAGACAAATCTTCATGTTGATTAATGAAGGAGAGAAAATACAATAAAGAGTTTGTATCAGGGACGAAGAAGCAATTCATCTAATAAACTTAGTTTCTCTCACTTTTATAAGGAGCTGCTCAAATAAAATATTTACTGACTCAAAGTGGCAGATTAATTAACTTGTTTAACCCTTCAAAGTTATTTTAGTGTTGGTGAAACAATCAGTTTATAAATGTGACGATTTGCTTTTCTCTGTTTTTCATGATTGAACGTTGACTTGTGGGTTTTAAACTGCAAACAGGTGATTTTAAATAGAAATTGTTTCATAAATTAAACTTCATGACATTATTTCAACATTTTTAAGTTTTATATTTTGATTTTATCACATATCTTAATTTGTTATAGTTGGATGTGGAGACTAGAAACTGTTGATGGTAGTTTCACATTTTTATGACATTTTATAGACTGAAAATAAAAAAATCTGATGAATATAATAAATGCAGCCTTAGATAATAACCAACCAGTTTAAAACAGGACGAGTCTGTTCGCTCCAGATTAATAAGAAACCTGCTGAGCTGAGGATGTTCAGATCTTCAGTCAACACACAAACATGAATTAATATTTCTCCAATGTTCCAGATGCATTTACTCATATTTGTTGTGTAGCAGACGTTTCCAATGTGAGACAAGATGTTTGGAGAAGATCAGTCGATCTCAGTCTCAGAGAAACACACATGCATCAGGTAAGACAAGACGCAGGCGTGGGTCTACTTTAACAAACCTTTATTACAGAATCAGACCAGTTTCTATAATCATCTTTTTAAAATCACCTCATTTATCTACAAATGGAAACTTTTTACTCTACAAGGCCTCAGAACACACGGTTAGTAACGTTAGTGACGAGAAACACGTCGTCTTGTTTGTTTGATTCACACACAAGCAAACATCGGTTTAAATCCAGCGGCCGACATTTCATCTCTTCAGGTTTATTATGAACCTGGACACAAAGATACTGAAAGAAGCAGCTCAATTATCTCTGGAGTGTTTTTCTGCCTCTTCTTTCATCAGGTCTTTCTCCTCGAGAAGTTTTAACTCTGCTCAAACCTTTTCTCAGCCATGATAAAAGATCTGATTCAGTCTGGAAGAACAGAACATGAAAGACAAACCTCATGAAACATTTTCCCCACAGTAACAAACTAAAGTCAGTGTTCACACCAAGTTTCTGTCTTTATCAAGCTCACTGAAAACCACACGATTTCAAAAATAACAATTTTTAGTGACAATTAAATTCTGTCCTGCTTTGAAACAACTTCAACTCATCAGAGAAAAAGAGGAAAATCTAACCAGCGAACTTTAAAGATAGTTTCCACTGAGCAGTGATAATAAATCCATGGTCATTAAATTCAGTTTGAATATTTGTTCCTCTAGATTTCAGAAACTAGCCCTGATCTGCTAAAGACTAATTCTGACAGTTTTTTGTCACATTTCTCATCTTCTGCCTCAAACTTGTCGTGTTTTAGTGTTTAGCTCAGTTGCTCCACACGTGTTCGTGTAGAGAAGCAGAAAAACGAGACCTGACAATCTGAAACCAACAGAAACAGAAACCAACACAAAGAGGAAAGAAACTGAATAAATACAAGAAAGAAAAGAGAAGAAACCAACAATAGGGTAAAAACTCGGCTGTGTTAAAGGCAACTGAACATTAAAGATCTCCGTGGCGTTTATCATTTACTGGAAATGAAGATGGACGACATGAAAGTGAAGCCAAATTATCTATACCACCCCCTGGTGGCTGGCTACTGTATAGGTCATAAACCACATCTCCATGTTCCTATGTGGGACATGGACCAGACTAGAAAATATCTCAGTGTTTCTGTTAAGTTTAGTTTTATTTGGTTATTTGATGCTATAAAAACAACAAAAACAGGATGAAGATGATTGACAGCTTAGACTAACTCACGATTGGTCGAGAACGTGCGTCAGCAGGAGTCAAGGGCCGCGGTCGCTACAGCGCAGACTCCAAAAGACGTGAGAAGCTAAAGATGGCAGCTCTCGTATCTGTGATAATTCAGCTTCGTCTTTGTACAGCGAGACGTCGTCGTCCATCTTTATTTACAGTCTGTGACTCAAGTTCAACCCAGGAACACGTCAGGTCTCTGGATTTATGTTTGAGGCATCGATCCATTCCAGACTGAACCGGATCCATCAGGTAACTCACGTCCTGACTTTCAGAAACTTTCCTCTGACTTGGACGCTCTTGTTGTCACAGTAACTCGTTGCGTCTCTCTCCTTCCTGTCTGTGTGTGTGTGTTTGGATGAATTCACTGGCTGCTTCCCTCCTCGCCGTCCTCCTCCCCCTCCTCCTCCTCCAGCTCCACCAGAGGAGCGTGGCGATTGGCCTGAGAACCTTCGCTGAAGAAAACCTTCTTGATCACACCGGACTTCGGCGCCCGGATCGTGTGCTGCAGACACACACAGAAGAAAGAATCAACTTTAACAGAAACTCAGTGGAGTGAGTTTTAAACTGGATTAAAGTGAGATCATGTGAGGAGGAGGAATCTGCAGGAGCCTCTCACCTCCATCTTCATGGCGTTCATGACCATCAGCGCGTCTCCCACCGCCACTTTGTCTCCGACCTTCACCAGCACCTGAACACGGGAAACAGGATCGTTTTATTATAGTAGAACAACACAGGCAGTCAGTAGGTTTCAGATATAATATTATAATCAGAAGTCTCTAAAAGTAATGAACAAACATTTATTCCACAGAGTCAATTACTGTCATCAGGAGACTTAAAGTGTTAATAACACAACCACACAATGAAAAGATATTAAAACCATCAGTCAGTCTGTTGATTGGTTTGTTATGAAGCTTCTGCAAAACTAAAAACTTTTACTTCATCTTCACCCGTTTGTTTTACCTTTAACGTATTTTAACCAACAACAGGTTTTGTGTTGCTTCCTTCACGAGCCGGATCGTAACAGAACACGTTTGAAATCCCAGTTAAGAGTAAAATCACTATTTTCTCTCTAATGAAGTTTTTCTTATATAAAGTTAATGGCCTTTTACTGTTGGACCTTGAATTTGAGTTTTATCAAAGGTTTTGTACAAAAAAAATCATTTACATCTACATTTAGAAAAGTGTAAATCATTTTTTTTAAATCTCTGTGCAACTCCAACCCTACTGACCTTCTCTATGGTTCCCGTCATGGGGGCCACGGCTCCGCCCTGGGCCCCAGCGCCGCTCACACCGGCCAGATATTTGGGCACCGGGACGGACACCTGGGATGATCCCTCCTGCAGAACAGACGGAAACACGTCAGAAACCAGACGCCACAGTTCACTGAGGTGAGAGGAAGAGAACCGACTTTAATTCCCCCTGACGTCAGCTTGTGCAGCGACGGCAGAGAACAGAGATTCTCTCTAAATGAACTGAGGGAAGCTTGGATTCTCAGCTTTCATCAAATCTGTCGTTAACCTGAAATTACTGAAAACAGAACAAGTCACAAAACCAAATACAGACTTTTTATTTTACAGCTGTAAAACTGCTGAGGCTCAAAAACACAGAGGTGAAGGTAGACTTTCATCAATAAAGGTTTTGGTTTAAGAGACATTAAATTAGCTAACTTGTGGAACATGTGAACTGCAGATCTTCACAAATAGAAAGAAGTAACGTGTTTCATGGAGGAACTCGTGTTGGGAACGCACCGTAGAGAACAGGTGAACCGTGTTGTCCAGTATCACCAGTTTGGGACGAGACTTCTCTCCGTTGACAGAACAGTGAAGGAACGAAGCTCCGCCCTCCAACTCCACCTCTCCGGTCACATGGTACGACTCCTCGCCAATCTGAAAGAACAGTAGATACCATAGTTATGTAGTACTTATACTACTGCTAGTATTTCTAGCATTTCTCTCATTGTATTTACATTTACTTAAACTTGTTACTTGTATTAAGGATTTAAAAGGTGTTTTTTTACTTGTACAAGGCTTTTAAAAAGTTCAATAAAACATAACATGGAAACTAGATCTAAAAAAACATTTTATGTAATGAATGAAAAACAATTCTCTCACTTTTTCTCAGAATTGAAAACTCTCTGGTTTATGAGACGCTGCAGTTATAAAAAGAAGAGTTGGTTTTTATCTCACCTGCATATTATAGCTTCCATCTTTGTTATACTTGATCCCCACATCAACTTCTGGAGACACGGACAAGAGGAAAAGGTTTTTAAAAAGGTTTAGGATTCATTAAAACAGTGAAGAGACATCATCTTCATCATCTTCTTCATCTTCACAGCAGCAGCACTGGAGTTATTTTTGGGGCTTTGCAGTGACATTTTTAATAGAAACATTGAATAATGAATGTGACTTCATTAACAAACTGTCGCAGAGCAGCTCTGAACTTAATTATTCAAACTGTCATTAAACTCAAACAGATCCTCAGCTGCTGACACAATAAATCAAATCTTCATGTAATCGAACAAAGATTAAACGTCAACAGACGATTCAGGTGATAAATAAATGATGAGAATCAAACAAAACAACTTAATACATACGATTACACTACGATTTATATTTATCTGTTTGCAGTTTGTCTATTACCTTCATGTATGTGTATATATATATATATGACTGTGTTTGTGTACATAAACATAAAGTTCTACATGTTTGCATATGTGTACATCATAGACGACACATCTCCACTTCCTCCACTTCCTCCTGCAGCATCTTGCACTGGTGACATCATTCGGAGTCTGTGCACTAATGATCACGGCCTGAAGCCGAAGTGTCACGATCCCACCGACACACACTCAAAAGTGATTCTCAGCTGTCAATCATGAGGTTTCATCCTCTGTTTTTATCACATATAAGAGGAATAAGAGGAAAATCTACCGGGTGCAACCATCTTCCAGAAAAATGTATCTGATGTGTACTTTGACTTTAGTTGAGTCCGTGTTCCATCCTCTAACATGGAGGAGGGGTTTACTGCCAGTACTGAAGTCAGACACCAGGGGGCAATACAGATGTGTTGGATTTGCCTTTGGGGAGCGGTCATGTTGTCTTCATATACATATATATATATATCTTTATATATACATATTGTTTGTTGCAGCCCTGACTGAATTGTGATCTAAACTCTGTTGTCTGAGTGTGTGACTGCATTCATTCTCTTCCTGTCCACCAGGGGGCAGTAACGGTCAAACAGCGTGGCTGGTACTTACTTTTGTCTCCAACCTGTAGCTTCATACTTCTGTTAAACTGAATGTTGCTTCTCCAGCCGCTGCTCGAGCCAAATGGAGAGAAGGGGTCTGAAAATCACACACACGCACACGCACACACACACACACACACACACACACAGTAAAATAAGTGTATTTTTCCAGATCAAATCATTTGCCCTGACATTAAAAGTCTCATCCTCTCACCTGTGGATGAGTGTGTGAACTCCTGTGTGTGTTTCCTCTCCTGCAGCACCAGGCCCAGGGCGGCCTGGCAGATGGTTTCCCCACTGGGAGCTCTGGGAGCGGGGAACAGGTCGGCGTAGTGCTGGGGGATGAAGCTGGTGGTCACGTTCCCAGCCTCAAACTCCGGGTGGCCAGAGAGACTCAGCAGAAAATCGATGTTAGTGTTCAGTCCCACGATCTGAGGACATGTGGAGAACAAGGAAGAAGAAGAAGGGATGAAAAGAAAGTGAAAACACACAGAGACAGTTCCTGACTGGGTCTGTGTGTGTTTCTTACGTTATATTGTCTTAAGCAGTAACGCAGCTTCTTCAAGGCAGCTGGTCGGTCCTTCCCCCAAACCACCAGCTTAGCGATCATTGGGTCATAATGAGCCGACACCTCATCCCCTGGAAACACACACACGTTGACTTTGTCTCTCTTGCTCATCCTTCAATATCTGCACTAAATGAGCCAGAGATACTTTTTCTACTTCTTGTATGAATGATTGGACAATTATGATGATTAAGAACAGAGGGGTTATTAAATGTATCTGGTGAAGAAGTCCTTGTTCTCTCTACCTTCCCTGACTCCGGTCTCTATGCGAGTGTGTTGGTCCGCTGGAGGGGTGGAGAGATGCAGCAGAGGCCCCGCCCCCGGGAGGAAGTCGTTGTTTGGGTCTTCGGCGTAGATCCGCGCCTCGAATGAGTGGCCCCCTAGGATGATGTCATCCTGGAGGAGCGGCAGACGCTCCCCTGCTGCCACCTGGAGGATTTCCACAAAACAGAATCAGTGTTTACATCTTTTCCACCGTGAGTTTCTTCAGTTTTTCAGTTTCCTGTCTCACCCTGAGCTGCCACTCCACCAGGTCGGTTCCGGTGATCATTTCAGAGACGGGATGTTCCACCTGCAGCCTGGTGTTCATCTCCATGAAGTAGAAGTTTTGATTGGCATCCATTATAAACTCCACCGTACCTTCACAAGAAAGACAAATGTAGTGTAAATATAGTGTAACCGTGTGTTGTGGGTCGGAGGGAATGTGATGAGATGTGTGTCGGTGTTTGTGTGTCTCACCTGCTCCTACATAGTTCACAGCTTTGGCTGCACGGACTGCTGCTTCTCCGAGTTTTCTCCGAACCTCGGGACTAATCCCAGGCTGAAAGGAAGAATAAGGAAATCTGTGAAATCTGTGTAAACACTGAACAGTTGAGGAATGTTTATCAGTGGGTTTGGGTAAACAAGTGTGAAGCAAATGTTGGTGTAACAGGCTGTTTGCCCAGTTTCCTGTTTGTCCTTGTTCACAGTGAGAATAACTTAAATAAACTATTTTCCAAGACATTTCCAACAACCTTTTAGCTGCTAGAGTTCAGTGAAACACTTTATCTCTGCCAACAATAAAACCAGGAGATAATTGGCTCAACAAATATTGAACCTTGACCTCAAGTCAGATTTGCAAGATGTTGCAAACTGAAGTTTAGGTTTTCATGAGAAAATGGTTAAAATGTAAGATTTTAATTTAACCCAAACTTAAGTACCATTGGTTTCTTCTTACTGTTGTTTTCATTCCCAGTAACTTTTCAAACTTCTGCTCAGTCAGAGCCTCGTGAACTCACCCCCGGTGCCTCCTCAATGATTTTCTGATGTCTCCTCTGGACGCTGCAGTCTCTCTCAAACAGATAGACGGCATTACCGTGCATGTCTCCGAACACCTGAACCTCCACGTGTCTGAGGGAGAAGTGGCTGGTTAGCAATTAGTGAGTGTGAGTGTGAGTCTGAGTGAGTGTGTGTGTGCGTGTGTACAAGTTACCTGGGATCCTCTACAAACTTCTCAATCAGCATGACATCATCGTTGAAGGATTTTCTGGCTTCTCGTCTTGCAGACTCCAGCTGTTCTAAGAATTCTGAGTCTGTAAGTGCAATACGCATCCCCTAAACAAACACACAGACAATTACAATGATGTTACTTCATTAGATGCATATTTTTGAGACATTTTATCCTTTATTGTGAGGACAAACTGTCCATGATTGTTTTTATCCCGTCCTCTTACCTTCCCTCCTCCTCCACGCACTGCCTTAATCATCACAGGGTATCCAATCTTAACAGCCTCCGCTTGGAGCCTCTCGTTGGATTGGTCCTCTCCATGGTAACCACCAATGATTGGCACTCCAGCAGCTGACATGATGTGTTTTGATGTGCTGAAAACAGACAAAAAGCAATATAATCTATAACCTATAATCTTACAAATAACTACATGACACAATCAAATACTTAGAGACAACCTGAGAGAAATTCTATGCATATTTAATATATGATGTGTGTGTGTCACCTCTTAATGCCCATGTCTCGAATGGCAGAAGAAGGAGGCCCGATGAAGATGATGCCTTCCTGTTTACATGCCTCTGCAAACTCTGTGCTCTCTGATAGAAAGCCATAGCCAGGGTGGACCGCCTGCACACAGACACAAGATTTATAAAGAAAAAGAAAAGAGTAATAATGATTCAGAGTCTATATAAAGACTCTATACATAATTACAGATGTCTCCTTTTTGCAGGATTACTCACATGTGATCCAGACTTCTTGGCCACCTCCAAAACTTTCTCCATGGAGAGGTAACTCTGCTGGGAGGGCGGAGGACCGATGTGAAAAGCTTCATCCGCCTACAGAACAACCCAGGGAAATAAAAGTGATCAGTGCAAGGTAAACGAAAACATTATCCCCGGGCGGGTTAAGAAAACAAGCCTGAAACCTGAAAATGTGCAATTTATATGCACGTATCAAGCTCCTCACCATGGCCACGTGCATGGAGTCTATGTCTGCGTCGCTGTACACCGCCACAGAGCGGACACCCATCTTCTTCGCCGTGCGCATCACACGACACGCGATCTCTCCTCGATTGGCGATCAGCACTTTCTCGATCCTTCGCACTCCTGGAGAAGAATTAACAACTGACATGTTAATGCTCTTTAAATGAACTCTGGTAACTTATATATACAGTGATGCGTTATGAGTCCTTATGTTGATGCATCGCATTCACAATAACTATTCAAACACACACTCCACACTGTTAAAGTTGTCACACTGCAGCTCTGAATGTGTATAGTCGTGTATTTGACTTTGTGTTACATTAAGCTCTTTTTAACTTGCTTTAACTTTAATATAACTATTGTACTGGCGAGCTGAGCGGTTTCTTCTTGTCCAACACCTTCCATTGTACCGTTGACCCTGAGTGAACCTGCTCAGGACCAATAAGAGAGAGAGCAGCAGGAACTCACCTCCTGACACCAGCCTCACGCCTCTCCTGGACCATGACAGCTTCCTGAACAGAAGAGAAACAGGAGTCATCATCGACAGAAGCTGCACGAATGAATGAATGAGTGTGGAAACAGCAGGTTGAGTCACTACAGAGACAAACCTCATACAACATACATACTACTCGTAAACAAACACAGCTGATGTCCCAGTGAGTTAGCAGCCTGATGCTAACCCTGCTAGCTGCTACCTGTGTTTAACCTTGCTCACGTCTCGTCTGCATCAACACGAGTTCTCAAACTGAGAAACTATTGATCAACGTGTTGTTGTCAAGTTGAGGAATCACGTGTTTTTATCCCTGGTTGCGTTTATAAATGACAACAAGCAGATAATTTACAATCTGAGCTGCAACAGAGCATCTGGTCAGGTTAGCATTACAAGCTAATCCTGTCAGCGGTGGACGGAGGAGAATCACAACAACACAGCAGACATGAGTGTTGTGTGTGTGCGTGTGATGAACTCACTGGGTAAAGATCCTCAGACTCTGCAGACTGGGGAAACTCAGGATAACTGCAGCCATGGCTACCAGCTGTTAGCTGCTAGCTAGCTGCTAGCTTAGCTTCGGCTAGCAGAGCGAGCAGCTGGACGTGGAAACAGGCGACGCGTGAATTCACCTGCAGCAGCTGATAGTGAAATAAAAGATAAATCCTCAGATCAAAGCCGCGTGGAAATCTGGGGCTTTAAAAAAGGCGAAACACGCAGGAACAAAACTCAATGACACGCGAGAGTTGTTTTCAGGCTTTGACATGGATGATCTGTACAGGCTTCCGTAGCGTCCACAGCCAATGAGAAACACGGATATGGAGGCGGGGAGGAAGCTGTAGTGAGCTCATTCCGCCACCAGAGGGGAGTGTTTCACAGGATATACAGGTGGTGAGGTGTTTACTATTTATAAATATGTTTTTAGTAGTTTCTTTAATTAATAATAGTTTATTATTTGTATTTATTTGTTTTTAGATGTTTCTTTAGATTTTGTGTAGTACTTAGTGCTTTCTTTAAATAATAATATTAAATGTAATAGTTTATTACTTATAAACATTAGTTTTTAGTATTTCATATTTTCTTTAAATAATAATAATAATGATAGTTTATTATTTGTATATATTTGTTTTTAGTATTTACTAGTTTATTTAAAAAAAAACAACAACAGTAATACTACTAGTACGTCTACTACTACTAATAAAAAATAATAATAATAATACATCATTAGTATTGTATTCATATTATTTTTATTAGTAGTTGCATTTTTCCCTGTCACATAATCCACTTACAGGAGGTCATTACAGTTAATAATGACTAATTATTACACTAATAATTTCACTCTTAAACCATTAATTGCATTTTATTGACAAGAAGAGAGACGTCGCAAACCAGAACAAATTTAAAACAGAATCTGATACATTTCACAGTTTTGTGCAGTAGGTAAACAGATCCAGGACCAGCAGGCACCTGGAATGCATCCATCTGAGTTGATGATGGATTTTGTTTGTGTACAATTCTTAATCTTGTGGCCTTTAAAGGTTCAATAACTACTTTTCAGTCTCCGTTTTTATTAAATAACTTTTTAAAATACAACAAATAAGAAAATTAAAACAAACTGACTTTCAGCAGTGAACTAAAGTCCTCACAGAAGTTAAAGACACATTTAAAACAAACTGAATTTCAGGTTCACAGCGGTTACAAAGAGAAAATAAAAATGTGAAGTATATTTATTTTCCAAGCTAATAACTAGAAGTCAAATAAATACATTTAACAATATTTGTTTTTTGCATTTTTAACAATATGTTGTTATGAGAAACATCGGTGGAATAAAAATTAAAATCCATGTTCAGGAGAAGACTTTGAAAACCTTTTGTGACTTCGTGTGAAATATTCTTTGAGATGGAGTCAATTCCTCAGAGTTCCTCGTAGCCTTGTCTGTTGCGGTCTTTGATGAAGAGGAAGGTCAGCACAGCGATGAGGAGGATGCCCACCACTGCGGCCCCGATGATGATGGGAAGCACCCGCTTGTTGTAGTCAGCCCAGCACTCCACCTCTGCAACAGAGGAGAGGAGCACGATGGTTACAGATAGTAAAGAAAGAAGATGAGGAGCTGGTGTCAGAAAAGACATGTACAGAAAATGAATCTCTTATCTCGTCAGTACAAACGTCACAGATCAGACTTTTTATAATAATCTTTATCTGGCACAGCTTCCTGCTTCTCTACCACATGTCCCACGAGGACGGTAAAAAAAATACAATGGAAATCGTGGATTTGAATCACTTCTTGCTTCATATGTTGAAATTTATTATTGCAGCTTGAACATCTGACCTGTTGAACTGTGCTGAAGTCAAATGGAGAGTTTCCCAAAACTATGACCATCATTTAATGTTTTTAAAGCAAGAATTTCACCAGTTAACACAGAGATGTTTGTACTTTTATACATGAACAGACTGTGACTGGTGCAGATTTGTATGTATCTGCCACGTGTCTAGCGGTTTGGAGGGAGCGGTTTGTCCACTAGCCAGAATGTCTGTAGTTCGATCCCCGGTTCCTGACATCTGGATCAAAAGTGTGTGAATGGACGAATGCGACTTGTACTGAAAAGCACTTTGAGTGGTCACCAAGACTAAACAAGTGCTACAGGCCAGAGACCATTTACTGTTTTAAAGACTAAAATATCATTTTAATTTGTAGAACTATATCTTTGGATTCTTCTCCATCACCTCGTGACCCCTCAGCTTTTAGAATTCATCACAGTGGGACTCGATCAGTTCCAGGTCGTTGTTCTGCTCGCTCACCTTTTCCATAGCCTCCTTTGGTCAGAGTGAAGGCCTGAAACTTCAGCGGGACCAGTTTGATCTGCAGCTCGGACGACATCAAAAGCAAATTCTCAGATTTGCAGGCGAAGCTGTTACCGTTCTTGGATTTGAACAACTTGTCGTGGTCCAACAAGCCAGAGAACGTCTTATCTGGGGGGTAAAACACAGACGGGTTCATTTCACAGCTGGAAATACTGTTTTATCGTCTTCTCCTTTTTAATCTGTCTCGTCTTACTGGCACATTTTGGGCAAACAGGCAGAGGCGACAGGTGAGAAGTCAGCTTGGTGATGTAGAAAACTTTATTTTCCTGCGGACATAAAACACAGAGATCGACTCAGAAATCTCTGAATTATGAACAGATGCACATTTTTACCAAATAAACCAACACAACCTCGTCATTTGTTGTGAGAATTTTGATATAGATACAAACCTGTAAGACTGTTTTTTCTTGATGTAGCTGAATTTCTAATCATGTGATGATATAAAATATTTCATTGAACAATTGCAAACACATTTTTAAAGCATTTCCAGCAGTGGAGGAAGAAAACCTCAGTTTATTTTCTGTTATATATTTTGGAAATGAACTATTTGTGTGATGTTTGTACTTTTTTGCTTTGTGCCACATTCTGCTTCTGTTCACATGCAATTTGCAAATTCCTTTTACATTCACGTTGTCTTTATTATTTTCATTTCACGGGAACATGTGACACGTGTTGTGAAATGTCTGGTTATGTTGTCTGAGATCTGAATATGTGCGTCTTGTACCTTTTTGAAGGTGAGCTGCAGACTGGCAGCGTTTCCCGGCAGCGTGAGAGAGAGAACAGCAACTTCTTTGCCACAGTAGCCGCTCGTCCTGATCCTGGACGGGTCCAGGCTGAAATACCAGGTCTTTAGAGGGAGAACAGGAGAGAAAAGTTACTTATATCAATGGAGTCGTCGTCTCTTCACACATTTTCCTTTGATTTGTGCAAAATGGGGTGAAATTAACATCTTTTACTTATATTAAGAGATATGTGAGTGTGTTCATATTTACTTCGTGTTTGCTGTCTGAGTCTGAATTTCTCTTTTTTTCTTTTAAAGTTGAGTTTGAACAGGAAACCAAATTCTAACGCCTCATAAACAGATGCTGACACAAACACACTCTTTCTGCAAGACGGGCTGAAATACTGAAAAATATAACGTTCACACAAACAGACCAAGGGAAACAGGCTGGACACCACACACACGCACACACACACACACACACACACACACACACACACACACACACACACACACACACACACACACACAGTGCTGAGCCAGTCACAGCCTCTAACCTTCTTCTGGATGACGATGAACTCCACTCCCATGGTGGCTTTGATACACGTTTTCCCATCCAGACCTTTCAGAATGTAGGTCCCTGTGCACACAAACACACACAATGTGCACACATGCATACATTAACCAACACACACACAAACACAAACACACTTGTCATGTGAGTTTTAAATTAGACACAATTGTGTAATATTATTAATAACTTCTAAATGTTAAATTTGGCATCTTCATTTTTATCATCTGCACTTGAAGGTGTTAGTTTTAGTTATTACTTCAGCGTGCCCTGATTCCAGGATTTAAATATCTTCATGATTCCTTCTGCAACAGAAACTGGTTCTTTTGTTCACATGTTTCATGATAAGTCTTGTGTTGTGTCTTTGTTGTGTCTTTGTTGTGTCTGTGTTGTGTCTGTGTGTACCTAATGGAGGAGTGGCCTCGGTGGGCTGCAGGACCGGCAGGGCGATCTGAGGCTGTCCCTCAGAGTCGTAGGCAGGCGAGAAAGAGCTGATGCCTGGTGGAGGAAGAGACATTTTATTATTGTTTTATAACAATACACCTTTTCAAATTCAATAAATCATCTGCAATCTGGTCATTTCACCAGTTTAAATTTCTCAAGTTTTGTTTCCTCATCAACATCTAATTTATTCAGATGTTATGAGAGTTAGAGTAAAAAACTTTATACCTTGGTCTACAGTCAAAGTTTCACAGTCACAATAATTTAACAATAGCTTCTGATTAAACAGTTTAAAAGCTTCAACTGCTGGTATTCAAAGATATCTGAAGGTGAACCAGTAGATGTAGAGATGTGACACTGTAGTATTTGTATAATCTCTGGTTATTGTCATGTCATTTGATGTTTAAACCACAAATTTAGAGAAGGCAAAGTGTGTGGGAGAAGTAAAGACCACACCAGCAGCGATCACTGAGTCAGACAGGAAACCAGAAAACACACAGAGCAGAGAGCAGTGACAGCGTACAGATGCAGCAGCGTCATTATCAATAAAGAAACATTAATTAATCATTAGAAATCATCATCAGGGATACTTTATAAAACAGAAGTTGGTGCTGCATGGTATCATGAATATATAAATATAAATATATAATGATATCGGTGTCGCGTTCAGGAACAGAGGATTTGCACGAGAAGCTCAGAAACACAGACGTTCTATCAAACACTGAAATGTGTTTGTTCCGGACAAAGACAAAGACTGAGCCACAGAGAGAGTTCATGCTCCAGTATATTACATTACACTGGAATATCATCAAACTTACCAGGAATCATAGCAGCCAGGAGGAGAAGACCCCATCGGCCCGAGAGACCCCTCAGCATCGTGGCTGCAGAGGAAGAGAGAAGCGTGAGAACAATGAGACCAGAGCAGGAGGAGCAGACGTTCGTTAGTGGTTCAGTGTGAAACTGTTTGACACTAAGAGGACGGAGCAGAGGAAGTGAAGTGTGACAGCAGACGTGACACCTCTGATGTCAAAGTGATGAACAGACAAACTGAAAATTACACCTGCAAGAAAAACTCCATGTTGAATAAAGTGAAGAAAAAGAGTTGTGAGCTCCTGTTTGGATGAACGGTTGTAAATGTACATTAGTCTACATGTGACATGATACTTTGTTATAGTTAATAACTAAAATATACAAAAAGTGTTGCATGTTCTTTTATTTGATCATTTTCATGTCACTTGCATCTGTGTTGATCCTGGAAAACACATGAATGCATCACTGATAATAATCTAATGATATGATATGTAACAGTGTAACAGTCACATGGGATATAATAATAATAATAATACATATCTTTTAAGTACATCTTGTACATTTTCCCAATTATTATATTAGTTTTACTTTAAGTAAAATGTAGTACAGGCTACATTTAACAATTCATTTCAACAAAACATTTAATTTATTCATGTATAATGTGCACACACTGTATATTTTATTATATATACATGGTGTATACCTGTGTGTGTGTGTGTGTGTGCTTTATGTATCTGACAGTTTACTCTAGTTTGTTCATCCACAGAAAAGTTTCCACATATAGAACATATTGACTTTTTCTCTCATGATGGAGGTAAAGTGATTCTGTAAAAGTCGAACAGAGTCAACGACCTGTCAGGCACATACAGCACGTAAGACTCTGACATGCTGTCATCAGTCTGCAGGGTGGGGGGGGGGGCGCTGTGCACCCAGTGAACTTGGTGTGTGTCTGTAGTTTCTCAAAGACAAAGCAAACAGCTGTAGGTTGGATGATGTATGTCCACGTGTCTACGTATCTGCATCTAACGTCTGAGACACTTCACCTCGTTTCACAGAGGATCGGTGAGGAAACCACCGTGGTGAAGGCCAAAGGTCGACAGGGACAAAGTACCAGCCGGTACACACAAAACACACAAAACACACTAAACACACTAAACACACACACACACACACACACACACACACATGGTTATAGGTCACCTTTGGGGACTTTATAGACTTATATTTATTTAACCATTAGACCAAAACCACTAATCCAGGTTTTGCCTAATCGGGTCCATTTGTTCCCAAATTTTTTATCGGAAATTTTGTCCCCAGAGTTGGTCTATGACACACACAGACACACACACACACACACAGGTTTGAGCAACTTTTCTTTTTAGGACTTTGCATTGACCATTCATTGTGAACAGTCTAACCAAAACAAAACACCTATAACTTTAACCCTTAACCGTAACCAGTTCATTCCTGACTCGAACCTTAACCTACTACTGTCTGTTTGTTTGCTACCATACCAGTCTGTGCCAATCAACTGTACTTTACGTGGTTTATTTTGTAAAATTATTTTTTCTTATGTGTGTGTGTGTGTGTCTGGCTTGAGTTAAGACTGCTTGTTTGCCCCCAATTACGAAAAAGAGACACATCTCCTCAAATGCTTCCTCTCTCTCTCCCTCTCTCTCTCTCTCTCTCTCTCTCTCTCTCCCTCTCTCTCCCTCTCCTCTCTCTCTCTCTCTCTCTCTCTCTCTCTCTCTCTCTCTCTCTCTCTCTCTCCCTCTCTCTCTCTCTCTCTCTCTCTCTCTCTCTCTCTCTCTCTCCCTCTCTCTCTCTCTCCCTCTCTGATAATGACTGTTGTATTGACTCGACAGGTAGGAGGAACAAAGAAGCAAACATTTACTCTCCTTTTACCGACTGAGCGTTTTGATCATTAATGTGTGTGGGTGTTTGAGTGTGTGTGTGTGTTTGAGTGTGTGTGTGCATGTGTGTGTGTGTGTGTGTGTGTGTGTGTGTGTGTGTGTGTGTGGATCCTCTGTGCCCTCCTGTCCTCTGTCTATGTGTCATCATCCTTCCCAGCAGGATCCCCAGACCTTCACTCAGTCGTCCATACCCGTGTGGAGAGGAGTAGAGTTTTCCTCCCTGGAGCAGGATCGACAGCAGGCCTCCGCCTTCACAAGCTGTAGGTTCTGTATCTCTGACTCTTTTTGTTCTGCTGCAAATGTGAGATTTGGACGTGAAATGCACTGACGTTGATAAAGTGCACGTTTTCAGCTGGTGTGATACTTGCTGTGTCTTCGCAGCAGAGACGAACGTGAGGATCCGACCATGAGGAGTGGAGCTGGCCTGTGTGTGCTGGGCCTGCTGGGCCTGCTGTGCCTCCACAGCTCCGTGTTCGGGCAGGTGAGCAGAAAACTGAGAGTCTGAGAGTCGGACTTCAAACCTCCGTCACAATGTGAGAGCGCAGATTTCACTGCAGCACTGGAAGATGTATTTTTAGAAGTAGAAGTCCTACATTCAAGTAGTATTCAAGTAGTAAAGTATTGGCCTTTTTATATATGTACAGTAATATTACATGTTTGGATAATATTAAATATGAAACAGGGAAAAGTACTTATACATAAGTTCACTACATGTGTATAAAATACTTTGACTTTGTCTGACAAGCACTTTACATTTTGTGTGTTGTGTGTCGCTTCCTATTAAACCTTTCATTCTTAAATCGTGTCTTTGGTAACTGTGTTTTGAAAGGTGCTATATAAATGAATGTTATTAATATCCTTAGCATTTTATTAAAATACAGTCGATCAACCAGTAACAGTAGGTTTCAGTCAAATGATTAGTTTCCTCCAAAATGTTAAAAGTTAGTTTCTTTTAAGTAGCATTAAAATGAGAATACTCAAGTAAATGTGAAGTATTTTAAGATTAAACTGCAGTATTTGTAGTTAATTGGATTAAAAGTTCATTTCCCAGCTGCAGATTTGGATCATTGTGTAAATCCTGTCCTGGAAGCCGACTTTGACCCGTCGGCAGTCGTGTTTATTTAAGTCATTCTCAGGCAAAAAAAACAAACTAAATCTATATTTACTCTGAAATGTACCGAAGTATAAAACTGCAGAGTATATGGAAATAATCAAAGGGAATATAAATACCAGAAATAAAACTATGGTTTTTAAATTAATAATTTCATTTAGAAAAACAGGCCTATAGAGGTAAAACTACAGTTTCAGTTACTAAGTCCTTGATAGATTTCTCTGCTTGGTGATGATTGTTCCTCTTCTCCCCGTCCAGGCGCCAGAGGAGGTGCAGCCGGGCATCCTGTTGTTCTGCGACAGCCCGATGGTGGAGAAGGTCGTCAGCAGCGCCGTGGACAAGTTCAACGAGAGGCTGAGCTCTGGGAAAAAACTGGCTCTCTATCAGATTCTATCAGCCGTCAAGGTGCGGTGATCAAAAACACACTGATGTGACCTCCTGCAGATTCTCAGTGTGATTCAGACTGAACTCACTGGAGGCTGCAGGATTCTCTTCTTTTGAAATGTCTGCTGTGGTTTCACTGATGTTTCTACAGGGTTTGTACTCAGCTGGTCGGTGTCTCACTGAACCTGGACAAACTACGTCACATACAGTTATTATGAAAACTGTAAAACTACACGCACACACACACACACACACACACACACACACACACACACACACACACACACACACACACACACACACACACACACACACACACACACGAACTCACAATGATCCATCAGTGGTTTCCCTTAATGGCACAATTCAAAAAACAGTCGCTACAAATCATGAAGAAATTGTCTTTGATAAAATAATTATTATTATTTCTGAGTGCATATTTAATTAACTCTTCATACTGAATGAATGTAAATCATCTTTTTACATTATCAACTGCTACTTGCCAGACAAATATAGTAAATAGTCAAATAAGTAAAAAGGTTAATGAGGTAATTGTGTAAAATGCAAAAAAGTTTTTTAAAATGTAGGTCATGTACTGATGGTATTATTAAGTATGTTCTTGTTGACGTAAAACAGTTGAATTAATTTTAAAAACAAATTTAAATAGTGAGTTGATCAGCTGATCCCTCGCGGAGCTGGAAGGTGATGAAACCAGAGGAACTAAAGCTGTGGAATTCTGGGAAATCCAGTTTAGACTCTTGGACCCAACTGATCCTGTTTGTGTTTGTGTGTCTCCAGTCAGAGAACGACACAGGCTCCATGTACTCACTGCAGTTCACCACCAGGAGGAGTGACTGTTCGGCCGGCAGCAACAAGCCCTGGACAGACTGTGACTATCTGTCCTCTGGACACAAGGTGGCGCTGATGGGAGGGAAATACAGCTGCTGAGAAAACACTGAGAATAAAACTGTACTGGGAATACTGTAAACAACACTGCAGGTTCCCTGAGCACTGGGACATTAAGTGGAGCAGATTATATATTTCTTAATCACTATATAATATTATCATCTACTTCTCATGTACAGGCCTTGGTTGGTCGTTAGTTCAAGTTCTGTTGTTATTTATAACACGGATCAAACTCCTGTTGTCCTGTCGTTCCTCCAGAATCCGACTTTATGCAACGCCACGGTTCTGCTGACAGAGACAGAAGCAGACACTCTGCAGGTGGACTGTCAGATCGGTGAGTAAATGAGGGGGGACGATGTGTACATGTCAATCACACAATACTAACTTTTCTATATTGTAATAATTTCATTCTGTTGTGGTCATATGGTGATTGAAATAAGCTGTAAATCATGTCTCTAATCTTACTGGTTGAAAAGTTAATGCATAACTACACAGGAGACCATCAATTATTCTTTTATCATACATCAGGTCACCCGGTCCTAAAGGTCAATATATTCATTTTAAAACTTTTTATGACATCATGTTCTTCGTGACTTCACTTTTCACATGATTCAATATGATGGTAAATTATTTTTCATTCATGTGAGGATTCAGAAATCTAATTTCACATTTTAAGACTATTGCATTTTTTAAAATCTTGATTTTTAAAGACCTTCTGAATGAAACATTAGCTTCTCTCCATCACACCTCACTAACATTATATTTAGTAAACCATTAAAATCTTATTGATATTGATTTCTCATAACCTAAAGTTTATTTGAACCAAAAGCCCTATTGATCGTTTATCACATTTTACTTATTTTTTTGGATTGAGACTTTCCCATCAGCAGCAAAGGTCTCGTTTCTATAAATAAGGAGCAGCAGTGGTGACAGATCAGGGGCCAGTGTTTCCGTTAATGAACAGTTTGGGTGTTTGTAGCCAGTTCGTGAGCTTCCTCTGCCGTCTCCTCTTTTTCTTTATTTCTGTTCATTTCATTCTGTCTTTTTCACTTTTTTCTCCATCTTGTTTCCCCTCCAGACAGTTTCATCGTTCCAGAGAAAGCTTCCTGTCTGGGCTGCCCCGAGGAGATCGATGAGAACTCAGAGGACGTCAAAGCCCCCATCTCTGCCTCCATCGCCAAGTTCAACTCCATCTCCGACTCTACTCACCTGTTCACCCTGAACAGCGTCGGCCACGCCACCCGACAGGTGGGGACTGACTGGGGGATGTGAAGGGAGAGGAGGGCGGGTTCCGTCCGGTCCTTCCTTTCTGACGACTGTCTGCATGTGTCTCCGCAGGTTATCGCAGGTTTCAGGTTCAAGCTTAGGTTTGACATGAAGAAAACCACCTGCACCAAGGCCGAGCACAAAGACCTCAATGACCTGTGTGTCCCCGATGACCAGGACGTGGTGAGTGTGTCAACAAGACAGAGACTCATCCAGTGATCATGTCCAGGCGTATTGAACCCAACCCATCTGTGTGTGTTTGTGTATTTGTGTGTGCAGGAGTTCAGGAACTGTAACTCCACAGTGGATTTCGCTCCGTGGAGACATGAGTCCACAGATGCAGAGCTGCAGTGTGAAGCAGGAGCTCTGCCGCCCATGGTGAGACACTCTTACAAAATGAAAGACCACATAACCAAGTTTTTCTCTTGTCTTTGGAAGTGAGTGCTTCTAAGTAGTCAGGTAATAGATCAGACATTAGACACACACTCATTTTGCCAGGTCTTTGGTTTCCAAAAGGCTAAAAAGAAAAATACCCTCTAAACTCTTGAGATACTTTCCACTCTCACAACGTCCAGGTGCTGTAGGTGGCGCTAACGAGTTAGTCCAGAATGAACGCCCATAGATCTGCAGCCCCGAGATCTTTTATGTTTATGTGGTAAAATATTCCTCTAATGCCAATTTGTCATGTTTTAAATATATGGTTCCATTAGATTTGATTCTCTCAGATAAGATTCAGGGATTTAGTTGGAGGTAAAATTCACTTTATGATTCACTTTGTCATTAATATTATTATTATTATTATCCAATTTTACTTCCCAGCAGACCTGAGGTAACGTTAGAAATAAACTCCCCCTGACACATTTAAATCCATGATGCACACTTCTTTTAACATCATTTTGAATTTTCTAACTCTTGAGAAACATATTATGGACTAATAAGACTATAACCATTTTTTCAGCCGAGCACAGTCTGGTTAAAAACATCATATCAGCTTTATGAGAAGTGAGAGTTCACTGAGTCATGTAATTTAATAATAATTCAGTCAGAATAATGTGACACCACTCAGCATGTTCAGGTGATTCATTAACGTGTTCATCCACAACCTGTGTTCTTCACCTCAGCTGTTCACCAGGCGTCGTCCCACCGGCTGGTCTCCCCTCAGGAACATCCTGTTAGCCGTCACCTCGTCGTCGCCCACCATCGCTCCACCCAAAGAAGACTCATCTGAGGAGGACGTCACGGCCTTACAACCGACCGATATGCCAGTCATACCTGCAGAACCTGTGAGTGACAGCCCCTTCCACTGCCCCTCCAAACCCTGGAAGACTTTCCAACCGGTGCAACTCTCCGCCACTGGAGCTCCGACCGAGGCGACCCCAGAGGAGTCCTCCCCACAGCCGTCAGAGAATGGCTTCAGTGATGCAGACCTGCTGGCATAAATATTTCAAAATCATTTCCCAACTCACCCAACAGATTGTCTTTGTTTTGAATGAAACCTCTTCGGGGGTGTTATGCAGATGTTTGAGCCCTGTAGCTCCTCAGGAAAGCACTGGATGAATAAGGACTGAAATGATCACAGAGGTCTTTATTGTCATCAGATACATTGACGTGTAAGTGAGGAGGAAAACAAGAGTCAGTTTCCTGTGAGTTTACTAGAAATACATTCTGCAAGGATGATGAAATAAAACTTCGCTCTTTGTGCTAATTTGAAATGTTTTTCTTCCTCTATACTTTCCTGTTTCCATACAAACAATATTCAGCTTTTAAAAATTAGTCCCATGACGTCCTTTAGGGATCAATCATAAGAATTCAACATGTGTTTGAAACAGAAACACTGACGTATGCTCCTGTTGAGTGACACTGGCGGCTCAGAAGGTAGAAAGGGTCGTCCACTTACCAGAAGGTTGGTGGTTCGATCCCCGTTGGTGGTTCGATCCCCGCCTATAGTCTGGATCCTGAGGGTCCAAGGGCCGTAGTAGTGCTGCATGTGTGCGCTAATGGGTGCATGAGCTCCACGTGGATGAATCTGTGAAACTGCTACATAAATACAGTTCATTGACCACGAGTAGAAATGCTCCACAGCTCATGTTCATGTCTCCAGGAAAATAACCAAATCCCTGAATTCTTCTTTTTAGGAATCCACCCTCTAATCTAACAGTGTAAAAGAGAAATCAAGAATCTTCTTCCATCTTACTCTCAATTAAACCTTAAATAATTCAGTCAGGGGAAACTTTCATGAAGAAGCCTGCTGTAGAGTCAAACTGTCGGAGTGGACAGTGCACGAGCAAACACGGCCGGGTGAATGTTTAACAAATTTATTTGTACATCTTCACAGAACAATCAGATGAGCAGCCAGCCAGTCAGTCAGTCAGGGTACAAACCTTTACTCTGTGACCAGGGAGCCGAACTGAAACACAATCATATACACGTATAAATAAAAAAAACGCAGGTTATCGTGAGAATGAATTTGTCCTAGAAACTGTTCCTACAGGGAGCAAACTTAAGGCATTAATTCATAAACATCTGTATGGCTGCATAGCAGACTAAATTAAAAAAACAAGTATAGCAAGAGGAAGAATATTCATCTTTACCCAATCTCATGCAGGTATAGGCAGTGAAAAACAATACATTGGCCCGTTACATTCATTCATAGTATAGGTTAAGGTTCTGACAGCGTGGTATGGAAATACACTTTGTTAGTTTATAGTACTGCAGACAGAGATGAACATGAAGCCACCGAACATTCAGTCAATGTTCCTCGTTTAACGTGAGAATGTGGGACGATCGAGATAAAGAATCTTCAGTAATTTGGAGGATTTATCGTATTGGTTCTTAGGTAGTTTTTTTTTGTTGCAGGAGTTTTTAAACCCTCAAGGTTAAATCAGTTTAAAGCCCATTCAAGGCTGGATAAGAACACAATAAGTAACTGTTAGTTTTGATAACTTTCTGAAACGCTTCCACAGTAAAAACAGTCGTATTCACTAAATATCAGGGCACATATTCATACAAAATAACGTGAACACAAATTCATCAGAAACAGAAACATCCAGGAATAAAGACTCGTCTGACAGTCATTCAAAACAACAGAGGTAATATTTCCAGATTGGATATTACATCAAATTGCACTTTTCTCTCTGTGTGTTTGTGTTAATGTGTCCAATGTTTCTTTTTCAATCATATCATCATGTCGATCAATGGAAGGTCAGACGATGTGATTGTACTCGCAGAGACAAAGCGAGTGTTGTCCTCCTCTCTCTGTTAATAGTCTGTCAATGAGCATCACTGTGTGAAGCTCACACTGCTGCAGACTGCTGTTAAAGTGACCCTGTGACAATTGAGCAGGTTTGTTAATATGACCAGTGTTTTCATTGTTGGAGCATCAAAGTTAAATCTAGTCTGAAGAAACCCTGCACCAATTCAGCTCCAGGTCTGAGACCAGGAGAACTTTCCATCAAACAAACAAACTGTGAAAGGTTGTGCCACATCGCTTCAGTGCCGGAGCTCATTCACATGATTATGAAACTGAAAATCTAAGATCAGATGCTTCATCACGGCTCCTACTTCCACCTCAGTCCTTCACCAGTTCAAGAAGAAGCTGCTATTTGACTCCTGAATGTCAGGACTGTGGCACCAATGACACTCACGACCAGCATCAAACAAACAACCTGTACACAAACACTGCAACCTTTGCTTCTCACGTACAGCACACGACACACACTCACACAGAGTATGATACCGCACCCCCGCACCTGAACTCTAAACCAACACAGCTGCGGATCTGATTCATGACATTTCAAGTAAAACATTTACAAAACAAAAAAACGTTTCCCTTCTTTTGTGTTTGTTCCTGAAGCTTTTCTGCAGAAAAAAAAATAAAACTTGTTTTTCTTTTGTGGCACAGAAATAAAAACATTTAGAGATACCATCACTGCAACAGTTAAGTGTCATCACACACACACACACAGACACACACACACGTTTTCACTGGGACCTGCCAGTGAAGCTCTGCAACCTGTACAGACGGATAATTGATGCACACACACACACACACACACACACACTCATCCTAACAAATTAGAGGATATATGGCAAAAGAGAATAAAGATAACAACACCACAGGTTTGTCACATAGACCGTTCATAAAGATGGACGACATGACAGCTCCACAAAAATAAAGCCAAATTGTCTTGACCGCCTCCTGGTGGCTGGCTGCAGTACAGCTCATACATCCCACCTCTTCCATGCGAGCAGATGTTGACAACAAGTCAAAATACACATCAAATTAATATTGTTTTTAAGATGGTGTCTGTCATTTCATGTAGCTCGTATCACTTTGATGTTTTGCTTGTTACGTTTGGAGTTAAGTTGTTTTTTTTGATGCTGTAAAACAGAGTGAAACATCCTGATTGACATGGACTGACTCACGATTGGTTGAGCTCGTGTTTCGGGGGGGAACCTCACTGCCGCAGCTCCATCCACCAACAGCTACTTCCCAGGGTCTGATGGCAGCGTTCACATTGGGGACATTTCTGGACAGTGGGAGGAAGTGGAGCTGCGTCGTCCATCTCTATAAACACTCGAGGGTTTGTCACACATGAAGCCTCCCATAGACTGTAACTGCACATACATACGTCTGAATGTACATCCTACATGATGGTTATGCTGCTTGGAAACATGCACACTAGGCTACCGTCACTCTCACAGAGTCCTTCAAAACAAAAAGGCATTGAGAACATTTTTTTAAGTGCATACACCAACCTCCCATTTCTTAAAAAAAAGTATCTAACTGATATGACTTTACTGCAATGATGCAAGTCCAGCATTGACTTCCACAGGCCTCACGTTCTCAGACCTGGTTTGGCACGTTAGAGTAAAAATGGCAAATAAACGGAGTAGCAACAACAGACTACGCTCAGTGGCACTGCATCTGACTTTAGGAAGAGAACGTGGCCGATGAGAAACCATAGAAGTGCACGTCAGGTCTATGTTAGTGGTTAAATACATTCTAGCCATTAAATCTGCAATAGTACGACATCACACACACACACACACACACACACACCCACACATCAGAACAGACCACGACTTTGGCTTTTCAATACAATCAACAGTTGAACTGGCAAAGTGCAGACTTTCCTTTCCACTGACAAGAGCTTCATAATATAGGGTTGATTTAGCCATGCACACACACCCACGTGTCCTAGATACAAGCTGAGGGCATCAGGGGCTTGTGAGGCTGCGCTCGGGAATCTTCTCTCCCTCCTTAGGAAACCACACAGCTTTCAACAGGTTCTCAACACAGAAACTGTCTGTGCACCTTTTTTAAATCATCTCAAATCATCTCCAGAGAGCAGCCAGCTACAGTCTGCTTTTAAAACAGGGAAATAAAAATTCATTTTCCAAGCTGTGGTCCTGCCTCTGTGTTAATTGTGTTATCTCTTATTTCTACATTTAAGGACTTTCTCAGTTGTCTTCCTGTAAAACATTGTGATATAAAGCCAGGGGCATGTACACACATTCATTTAATGAAATGTGAGTTAACTCTGCTCAACTCTGCCTCCATGTGTTTATGGATCTTCAGTTGGCAGGACTTTGTTTACATTACCAGAATGTAGCTGGAACCAAATTCATTGAGGGAGGAGGGGGGTGGGGGAGATCAACAGTCCTGTGTCGCTCTTCAGATTCATTCAAAACCTTTTCCCCACATGCTGCTTCACTTGACAGACGCTCTAACGACAGTTTCACTGTGACTTTAACACTTTCAAAAACCCACATGATCAAATGTTTCTGTTTGAAACAAATATATAAAAAGAGCATGGCTTTCACAGTATCTGTCGAGAGGAGGCGGGGCTCAAATACAACCAGGGTCTCAGGCTCAGAGGAACGTTGTCCATTGACAAGTTCAAATGCACTTTGTCCATGAGTCAACATTTCAAAGAAATTCTAATGGGGGACTTGATGAAGATCATCAACCTGACACAGTTAGAAACTCAGTACAAAGAAAACCCCACTGAAGGTCAAATCTAGCATTTCCTAAAAACTGCCATGCTTCATGTTAATAGTGCTGCTGCTGTTTGCTGACTACAACTTGCTCAGGCAGAGTTTGTAGGAGATTAACGATGTGCAGTGTCGTAGAATGTTGTGCTGTGACGCCAAGGCATTTTATCAACAGGAAGACGTGACCCTGGGCCCCTGCTCGCTGACATTCAAACAGCCAGAGGCGTAAAAAACAAGTCCCATTATCCCAAAAAATGGGAGAGTGGCACTTTCGCTCTTCTCATTTCGCATTCCAATACAAATCAATGTTTAGATTTCATAACGGGGCTGCAAACGAGCCACAATGACACAAATTGGGCTTCTGACACAGTCAAAGTGAGATGAACTTGAAAGTGACCGAACCAAAAAGAGAAGATTAGAAGTCTTTCTTTTACGAATGAGTTGAGAAAACGGGGGGAAGCCGTTGCAGTTGCAGTAGCCAGAGGAAGCTGTAAACAGGTAAACGGAAATAAAAAGAAAACTCCTAATACATTTACACAAACAATGAAGTGTTTCTGGAGAGTGGATTCTGGGATTTTCCTGTGTAGAAACTGAAAGAAACTAGATACATAAATAAATGTAAAAAGGTCATAATAAATCTGTATATTATTCTGGTAGTTCTAAGTGCTGTTTTTTTTGATGGAGAGGCATCATCACCCTGAAGTCTATGCAGGAGTTTAAAAGCGATTTTTCCCATGAGTAGAGTGCTGCTTCTTTGATGGGAGACTGCAGAGCTGTGCACGACACACGCACTCTGCTGCAGGGCAGTTTCTGAGCTCTGAAGATTCCTCAGAGGGGGCGACTTCACCGCAGGGATGGTGGAAGACTGTACAGTGGTAGTCTTGCACGTGTAATCCTGCACGTGTCAGATCATTTAGACAGTTCCTTGTGCCCACTGCCTCCTCAGCAGTGATACGATTAAAAAGGGTTTCCGAAGCACCTCCTGTCTACGGTGGAGCCACAGTGCAGCGTCAAAAGTGCAGCAAGTGGCTACATTTAGAATTCAGCACAAACGTCGTCTTTATGCCTTTTTGTCCAATTTGTGTTTTCTCCAGAAGAAGCTGAGTAAGAGGTAACATTTCCTTAGAACCCAAGTCTGATCATGTTGGGCAAGAAAACAAAGGAAGCATAGTAGCCATGGACACAAGCATCAGCCAGGACGGCCATATCTTCACCAGGACAGGAAGGAAACTCGCTTCCAGGGAGAGCATCATCACATGATTATGCCAAGAAAGAAACCCTGTAATAATATGAACCCAAATGGAACTTTCCTCGTCAGTGAGCTGTTGGTGATGTGCGCTGGAACAGAACTGAAGCTCCATGAAGGACTAACGCTGTGTCTGGCCGACAGACGTTAATTCTCCATTGTGGGATTGACGCGGAGGAGATCAGTTTAGTGCATGCTGTCTAATTGTGTGGAATATCCAGTCCATCTTAGTGGTCCACCCTCCATGGTGAGCATCATTCATCTGTTTCATAAAGTAGTCCAAGGCCTCCTGCACACAACAGGGAAAACATGCAAGTAGGTGAAATTAATTTGGCTTCAGAAAGACAATTTAAAGACAATTTAAAGACAATTTAAAGACGATTTAAAGACGATTTAAAGACGATTTAAAGACAATTTAAAGACCCCACAGAAGAGAAGCCTACACACCTGCTCACTCTTCTCCAGAGCCAGAGTCTTTCTGATGTAGGCGATGTCGTCAAATGACTGCAGCTCAGGCATTCCGGAGCCCAGCATCATGGAGAACAGGTTGATGAAGAGGTTAGCGTGCTGCCGGATGGCCAGGTAGGCTTTATAACACATCTCCTGGAACCTAGAAGCACGGAGGAGGGGAAATGTGAGGAAGACAAAGCAATAAGCAAACGTTTTTATTCCATACTAGTTAGTGAGGTGGCAGCTGTGCAGGGGAGTCACCATAACAGCAACTGGATAAGACAAGTGAGCATTTCTGTTTCACTTCCAGTCTGACGCCATCAGAAGCTGGGATGGTTTCCACAAACAGCGACAGCCTGGTTCACAAATGATTGCCCCACTCTTACTTCAGATTTGATATTTTTGAGACCTATTGGCCTCTTGCTGGCTCAAACACGTCACATGAGTAGATTGTGTTGAAAATTAAAGCAAGCTTAAATTATGTCATGGGAAAATTGCAGCTTGCATGTTACAAATTTTGCTCGCAAGACAGGAAGGATTGTCGGCCGGTTCCTGTTTTTTACTTAAGCACTGACGCAAAGTTATTCCACAGAATTATGACAGAGTTTATTGAGGCTGAGTCATACGTTGAGAAAACATGCCAAACAAAGGGGGGGTGAGATAAGACAAATGCATTGTGCTGTTAAATAATAATAATAAACAAACCTCCAATTCAATATCTTTGCAAATTAAAAACCACTGCATACTCACTGATTTCCTATCATTTACATCTGGTTCATAAAAGGAAAACGTTAGTCTTTCTAACCTCTCAAACTCTTTGGTCTTTGTGCACTCCTGGGATCCCTTGGTGATGACGATGAGAAAGTCCTGAGTCAGAACGAAGGGCACTCGCTCTCTCTTGTAGCCAAATTTCTTCTTCTTGTGATCCAGGAAATGACCAAAATCTATATGAAACAGCTGAAAGAGAGCAGAACATAGTAATGAATACAGAAAGTCAATAATCAGTGATAAGTAAACTTATATTAGGAGGAAAACCCAAGGAACTGACACTTATCACCAACAACAAACAGTACAGGACAAAATAAATCCTAATCATCTAAACATAAACCAGACAAAGAAGCTTCCTAGATTATGTTAACTACATTTTAAAATGTGATCATTGTGGATCATATTTTAAAATAGTTCTTTAAAAATGATAACAAAACTATATTAATTTTACTCTGCTGTTGTTGTCTGTGTTGCCTCGCTCTTCTATACTCTAAACTGCATGTGTCACAATGAAATACCACACTACTGACGGATTTGGATTCTGGAGACAAATGAGCGACACATATCAAGGAAGGAGCAGAGTTATAGGCACATAACATGTAGGTGCAAGGCTAAAGGAAATCAGAATCAATGAAAGTGGTATTTGTGTGTAAATGATGTGGTGTGTGTGTGTGTTACCTGTCCATCATCTTTGACCATAATGTTGCTATTGTGCCTGTCTCCTATCCCAAGGATAAATGTAGCTACGCAGTAGCCAGCACAGGATCTTGTAAACAGATCCACAGCCAAGTCATACCTACACACACACACACACACACACACACACACACACACACACACACACACACACACACACACACACACACACACACACACACACACACACACACACACACACACACACACACACACACACAGAAAAAACAAGTGCAGAGTTTAGTAAATTATCTGTAATTCTAATGATCCATGAATTCTACTTTTAGACATTCTGCAGACACTTTATTCTAATTAACTGCTTCATTCTATCTAATGATGCAGAGATGATGTGAAAACGATATCAGGAGAAAATGAACTCACATTTCGCCCTTGTTCTTGTCCTTGAGCCACTGATGCAGAGTGTTGGAGTTGAACTGCAGGGCTCCCTTCAAGCCTCCTTTACACTGAATCTGCATGATGGTGTGGGAGCTCCGCACCACCTCGATGAGACCCACGCAGTCTCCCAGTGACAGACAGCCATAGGGGAGCATCCTACAGACACACACATAACAGAGTATCTTAGCACTGTGCGCTGGTGAAGGAGAGAAGAAAGAAACTGAAGCAGAAAGGTAGAGAAGTAAAAGAGAAATAAAGACAGAGATGATAGTACCGTAGGTCCAGTCCCTGATTCTGCCAAATGTTCTCCATGATTTTAATAATCTGCAACGTCAGCATGTCCTGTCGCAAGTCTACAACACAAACAGTTACAATTATTATTATTATTATTATTAACTATTATTAGTAGACACACACACACACACAATACAAGGATGAGTTAGAATGATCATATAATAAAACATCCTTGCGTATGTGTGCTATATACAAACACTTCCCTTACCTTGAATCTATAACAGACTTATAACATGTTTTCACAGGAAGTTTCCCATATTCCTCAGTATTTAGGTTTAAGAAAGCTCCACAATTTATTTTGTACTTTGTACTTTGTGTGTGTGTGTGTGTGTGTGTGTGTGTGTGTGTGTGTGTGTGTGTGTGTGTGTGTGTGTGTGTGTGTGTGTGTGTGTGTGTGTGTGTGTGTGTGTGTGCGCGCGCGTGTTTTACCATCTCCATTTTTGAAGATGATCTCATTGTTCTGAAAGAGGAGCTCGGACATGATGTCAGGATTCTCCCAGTTCAGCCACAATGGCCTCTTTGCTGATGACATTATCCTGCATTCATCTAACCTGTGCACAAAGTAAATCAAGTTATTAAACAATCGATTTTTCACAACTGTACGCACACAAGTACACACCACTGCACACAGGCGCACATACATGCTCACAGTAACTCTTGCACTATTGTGTCTGACCTCAGGTTTCCCAGTTGGTGCGCAGGGTTTAGAGGAGAGGTGTAGTTCTGGAGCGCGTCCATGTAGTCCGGCCTCTTCATCTGGTCCACAAGAAACCGCATCTGGACCTACGCAGGAGAACAGAACAAAGATGTGTATTTATACGCACACACCCAAATACACACGCAACAACAAAGAAATCGTCTAAAAAGGAAAAATACCTTCTGCGTCTCATCCTTCTTCTCCTGTTTAAGGATGTCGGTGAGGTTTATAAGCTTCTCCATGGCCTCTACCTGCCTGCTCAGGTGTTTGAGGTACATGCCACAGGCCCGGCAGTAAGCCTCTAACAGCAGCCCGAACCGCTGGCTCACTGTTTTATTGTGCATTTCCGACCTGTGAGGACGACACAAAGACCAGTGAGGGGAATGGAGGCAACATCACTTTCCAGTTCAGTCAGAACAGCATTGTATATAAAACTGATTGTATTAGGATAAAAAAGGAATCTGGATGGTGACTCACTTGAGATGCCAGAAGAAGAAATGTCCAATCCTTTGATTGGTCAGGGCCTTTTTGAGGAGGAAGCGGGCCAGAGGATTTTCGAGGTATTGCTCATATTTTAATACCTAGAAGAGGAGGTGAGAGAGGAGGGAAAGAACAAGAGGTGATGCAAAGTTGAGATTCAGATGAGTCACTTCACACACCACGAATATCTCTGACACACAGGAGCAGGACAAACAGAAGCTGCTGGAGAAACGTACTCCACAGCCTTTTAGTTTCTGAAAGTGTTCTCTCTTATCGTCCTTGACATAATAGCCCCAACTCTCTGTTAGACCCACCTGTACAAGCTGGATCAAGTACTGAGACAGTTTGTCATCGGTCAGGTATTTGTCAAGGCAGCGTACAGCAAAGTGTCGGACCATGGGGTCTGGATAGTTGCAGTCCAGCAGCTCCATGGTCTGTTCAGGACGGATGGATGGCCACTCCTTTAACAGACAGTACATCTGGGGAATACACAAACCGAGAAATATTAATTAATGCTTATATATAAAAGTTATAAAATTACAATTAAGTAAACATTTTATCAACAAACAGGCAAGGAAACAAAGCAAAGACGATTTCATGTTATTTTTTGATTGTGCAAGCTACAGCTAAGAAGCTAAAATAACGGTGAATGGTTAAATATCCCAAAGAACAATCACATGAAATGGCGAAGCATTACCTGTGCTACTTCATCTCTGGAGTTCCATTTGACAGCGAGAAGGATCTTGGGAAGGATCTCAGGGATGTTCATGCAGTAGTGCCTAGTACAGAAAACCAACAGGGATAGTTAGCGTGTGTTGCATCAGTGACCTGCGTACAAGGATCAAACTAAGGGCAGTAGAAAATGAACAAATTTAAATGTCTCAGCTGTTAATCTACAATAATAAACTTAGCTTTCATAGACAGTTTACAGCACTTTAAATGTCGCTGGGAGGTCACCTGTGTCTCCAGAGGAAGTCTTTCTCCTGCTCAGTGATTTCTGACAGAGGGTCTCTGTTGCTCAGCTGCCTCAGCTGCTCCGTGTCACTGTCTGTCAGGGCGTGATCCCTGGCCACACGATTATTCTGAAACACAACAGAAGGTAAATTCTTGAACAAAACAATATTTTTTTTATTTTATTATTATCTGAGCTGTATCTTATACTTTTTAACCTCTTATCTTGTTAAATTGTGGCTGAAGAATTATTATTATCCTACTTCTGAATCGATAATTTCATTAGAGACTGTTATTGAGAAGAAATACTGTATATTTTCAACACTCACAACAGATCCAATAACACCTACCTGTAATTACATGTGGTGTCTTACACAACACACATATCTGTTCCAATTCCTTGACACAATACTATCACAGCTAACTTGGCAGATTGTCACAGCACATGTAGTGACTACACAGCTACAACTCACACGAGGGCCTAATTAATCAACATCAAAATATCTCATGCCACAACAGAAGACTTATGAAACATGAAACAGCGTCATTAATAATTTACCTGGTCTTGGTGGTGGACACTATATAAAAACAAGTGCGTATTTGAGATCTGTTACTTGATAAATGAATCGACTCTCTTCAGTGAGAACATGAGGGACAAGAGGTCTTTTTTTAATGGGGCAACAGATGAGTTTGCTTTCTGTCTCTGTCCCCAGTACTACAGTATCTAATTCATTTGGTTTGTTAAAAGTACACATCCTCTTGTTTACGACTCTTGGTCTTCTGTGGCCCTGGTCAGACCTGGTGGTGGCCACAAGCTAGTCGACGTGTGGTCACTGAGAAGCATCAGAATATTGTTGATTCATTGTGAAACGCTTCACATATGGCCCAGGATGCATTTGCGTTCACACAGCAAAAAGAATGAATAAAACTACTTGTGAGTGGATCAGGACGGATGTTAACACCAGGTCTGAATGGGGTCTGTATGTCCCAGGCCTCTTGTGCTCATGAAACCATATACAGTACCTACAAACAGCAGGGGGAAAACACAGGGCTCTGACTCCCCTATTATACAGATGAGGTGTGTAGATTTAAACACATGCTCAAGTACATTTTTTAACTCTTTAATATGGTGTTGATGCACCTTTCCAACCTACAAGTTATGGGGTGTAAAGCAGGTTATAATTACCTGTCCAGAGAGGTTGTAGTTAAATCCCAGCTCCCTGGAGATGGTCCAGTTTGCGTGATCCTCTACTGCGTTCATATCTGGGTATTTGACTGGACTGCTGAAGTGGTCAAACTCCAGCTCTAAACATGGCGTTTCCTAGACAGCAGAGATTCAAATTATTACATTTTGTTGGGTAAATTATGGTATCTCATAAAACAGTCAAACTGATGGAAACATGGAAGCCTGTTAAAGTTTACTGCCTTGGACATCAGCATTTGATTGACAGTCACAAATCACTGTGTGTGAACTCTGGTTTCCAACTGTTTAAATATTGAGACAAATCAGCGACAACTACAGCTCGAGATCACAAGACAGCAAGTCGTGTAGTCTGCTCAAGAACATTTAGAGAGCTAGGGCATGAAAACATTTACTTTTCATGTACTTTTGCTGAATTGTAATACCTTATTGGGGTTAGATCCAGTGACTCCGATGGGGTTGAGGAGGTCTTCAAGGCCATGAGGGACAGGCCAGAGGTTCAGAGCCATTTTGTTGGCCACCAGAGTATGAGTGTAGTCAAACAAGTTGACATTTCCCCACGCTAATGGACAATGCTCCTGAAGAGAGACAGAGAGAGATGTAGAGTAAGAGACAAATAGACTGTCAGATTATTACGGTAATTAGTTTCAATGTGAGAATCTCATGGGGGAAACAAAACAGACAAAAGCACAGATTGTGAATAATGAAGAGACCTCATTTAAGTTTCGTTTTTCTAACGGACTGACTTAGAAAAGTCCTTTTAAAAAATGACAATACAGAAAAATGAAACAGCCACAGTTTTTTGTTGTGAATGCATCGGACCTGGAGATTCTCCTGCATTATTCATATATGAAATGGAAGTTCATGTCTGAAAACATCACTATTCTCATTTTATCTGCCTGTGATATTTCTGCTTAATCTTAGATATGAAGGATATCAAACTATTTCAACTGTCCTGCTCTCAGCTAAACTCTATCAGCCTTCACAAACAGTGGGGAAATGTTTAGGCTAACATCTTGATCTTCAGCGTGAGTCTTCAACAAGTGGCATCAATGGAACAAGGTGACAAAGTGCAGCATAGTAAGCTGGACAGAGTTACATGCAGGCAGCCAGTCAAAATCCATCTATTTATAGTAAGTGCTGGAACAAAAGGCGGCTGCAGAGAAGTGTTTATCTTTAATTCAGGTTGGGCACGAAAGAGCAGCCGCTAACCCGACCTCAGCCTATCGTGGCGCAGCAGGGGACTGGACTCGGCCCAGGTGTCTGTTACAATATCCATGTCTGGCATTCATTGATACACTCACACAAAGACAGACACACACCTTTCCAACAGCTTTTCCACTAGAGAGGGACCGGGGAAAAAAATCGACGGCAGTGGGTGTGTGTTACAAGTATCAGGCCAACATTTTAACACTACATGGTTTCTAAACTCGAGAGTAAAATGTGCAGAAACTCCTTCTGTTCACCGTCAGTTTGAGTAGGTGTCTAGAATATATGAATATTATGCTAATGCTTAGTGCACAACACAAGTAATTTCTGGGTGATATCAAAAAGGTATAATCATGCATAAGTTTTAAGGTCAATGTAGTAATTTGTTAACTTCACAGCCCAAAGTTTGAGATTAAAACAATTAGTTCCTTTCACATCATGTCCTCAATGTGGGTTTCAGAAGGGAGACATAATCCAACATGAATGGAAAAGTCCCCTCTGCCGATTGTGTTTCTGGTGATGTTCAATGCCAGCACAGCACCCACGGCTGATTAGTAATTAAACAGAGCCAAAGACGATACCACAGCTCTCATTCACCTTGGACACATACACTCAGACAGGCCGACACACAGAGAAGGGTCGGAACATGTGCCAACACCAGCATATGCTTACACGCACGAGGCACCTATAGATATAAGTCCCTCCGAGACGGGTTAGCAGGCCATTGTTGTGACACATGGAGGTCATCTTCCTTCTGCTATCTTTAGGTCGTGACAACTGTAGCACCATATTGTATTTGTTTGATGCGTTATACGTTTCCTTTTGCAGTTTTAATGTTAAAATGTACATTAAATCAGTCAAACTCCATCAACTATGAGCTGTGTGTTGCTCTGTGGAGTGGTTGACTTCACTGCCTCATATCCTACCTCCTTCGCTCCCTTTCGGCCCTTGACGGAGCAGATGGAGAGGCAGAGTCTGGCAGCGCGGGGGATGTCTGGGATGTACATATCATATGTGAGCCACTCGTTCCACCTGCAGAGTAAGAATGAAGGACAATTAACAAGACGTAAACAAAAACAATGTCCCGTTTAACCTTCAGCTTCCATCACGAAAGAGGGAAATAAGAGTTATGCCCAGAAATGTTCTGATGCCCAACAAACTGCTTCTGATGATTCCTGACAGAAAACTTTGAGCTGAGTTGATCCAGTAGATCAGAAAGACATTGAACACCACACTAGTTTTAACATGAACACTGTAATCAGGTATTCGTGCAGACAGCATCTTTGTTAAATGAGGCTCAATAGTAATATAATACAGCAGTTTAGTGTTACTAGGAAGACCTCCTGCCTTTGACTGCTTAAAGTTAATTAGCTTTGTAGATTGTCTAAATTAGTATTTCAGTGAAAGTGAATTGTTGAATATGTTGCAGCAATGTTCAATAGAGCATATTATTATTATGATTAAGAGGATTAAGAGGGCTGCAGGAGTGGATAACCTGAAGGTGGTGAGTTACCTGGGGTTGGAGCAGGGTACTCTCTGTGTGTTCACGTTGTCACACATCTGTTCACCTCCATGGTAAATGCCTGTCCTGACATAAATCTACAAGAACAGACCAAAGTGAGTATTTAAAGAAAGAAAGAAACACTTTCACGGTAAATCTTTGACCTTGAGGATCAAATTAAACTACATGGTCATTACGCTACATTTACAAATATGATTCAAAACAACAAACCATCATAAGCCACTAAAAATACTTTCTCTCAGTAAGAGTCACATGTTTACATGAGACTCGGACAATGACTGTTTGTTTCCACAGGATGTGATGGTGTTGGAGGGTGGGCACACGATTCAAAACCGGAAAAACAAATGTTCCTTTTCTTATTTTGTTCATCTGTAAAAAATACTGTGAATACAAATAAACATTTCTATTTTGTCCTACCAGTGAGCAGAGCATTTAGCGAAGTGTTAATGTAGAGTAATGGAGTATTGTTAATGGGATTATTTAATTTGACTGATTAACACAAACAGTGGTTTATTCTCTGTCAGCGCTGGACATCCCCACCTTGTCTATGTCCCGGATATTGACATTGACATATGTGGCACAGAGGATTCGTATTCTCAGCGTTCCGTTGATGGTCCACAGCGACTTGGCAGCTGCCTCGCCGTTCATATAGGAGGTTGCCGTGGAGATGCGTCGAGAGTATGACGGCATGACGAAGTTGTCCGTTGGCAACTGGCTGTAAAGGCTGTCCTTTGCCATGAGCATCAGGTTAGGCAACCTGCCCAGCATGATGCAACTACGGATATACTAGAGGGGAGAGACGGAGCGAGGGAACGAAACAGAGGCGGATAGTTAGAAGGAAAGTCTACACAGAGCTGGTTAAGTTACACCATGCGTAAGTGTGGCCAGTGATGTCAGTTGGTCACTTTCCAGCAGCTGACTGGAGACGAAACAATGGCCGTCACTGTGCGCTACCTCGACTTTGATCCTGGCACAGAGGGAATCGCCCCCTGGCTCACAGCATGTGCTCACGACGCTGGGCATGAGGAAATGGCTCCAGTGTCTTAACTGAGAGACAGTGGAGCCCTTTGGACATATCTGAGCTGGTATCTGGTTTCTTACATGATGTGAATGGCTGTAATGGCTGATCATTTTTCTCTTTGAGCCATTTTACTAAGTCTGAATATCTTTTGCAGTTAGTGTGAACCAGTAAACGTTCACAGATTCTCAGACAGAAACAGTCAAACGACCTGAGCTTCATTCGTACTGTTCTTCAAACAACTCTACACCTAAATCGTAAAGAAACTAGAATGTCACTCCGTAGAACACATACCTCCGCCAAGGCCCAACAGGCACCTTAAATTTAATCAAGCTCACACTCCCAGATATCAGCCCTTTAAATGTGTCTGTTATGTCTTTTTTTAAAATCATGATCCATGAATTATCCCCTGGGAAATTAGTGAAAAGAAAAAAAACCTTTCTTGCAATGTTCGAGGTAAAAATAATTCCTTTGTCCAGTTTCGTACCAACATGTATTGGGTTGTTCCCTGACCCAGTATCATGGAAATCTGTTCAGTTGTTTTTTACTAAACATAGCAGTGGAAACTATAATTTAGACGAGTCAATATATATTTAAAGTCCAATGTGATGCGTGACTCTTACCTTATACTGACTGATGGGGTACTTCTCCAGTAGGTACTCATCACAGCCACAAACCTTGAGGATGTATTTACCCTGGTATTCCTGAACACACATCTTTAACTGCTCCGGCGACAGCAGCATGCTGCGGGTCTTCTTACGAATAGCCTCTGCAATCACCTTCGGGACACAGATACAAAAAGATGGTCAGGCAGCTTGGACCATATTTAAAGGGGATTCTTCTTCTTCTCGGATTGAACATACAAATTGAATGTAGACAACACAAACATTTCATGTCCCACCTGTTCAGGCACGCAGTCGTGGTTGATCTTCAGTGTGTACTTTTGTTTGTCATTGTTCGGCGAAACAATCACCCAGATCACAACAATGATCTGACCTAGAAAAAGAGAAAGACAAAAAGACAAAGTGACAAGTGATAAATTATTTAGCAAAAATGAGAAACAATGAGTCACCATTAATGATTCTGAGGAAAGAGGATATTGAATTGAGTACTGTGATTCTTTTCTGTGCATTGTTTCACAACAAAATACTAATGAGCACTTAAATCAATTAATTGATTGAAAAGATCATTACTATAGTTCCTATCCATTGGAAAGGTTGGCTAGTAGTGATTAAATATTTATGGGAAGCTGAACTGTTCACTTATTGCTCTGTGTTTTCCTTCTTTCTAGGGTTTAACTGAGGAACAAAAATGCAAAGACTTTCTATTTCAAAATATTCTTATTTCTTTCTTTAAAACCATCCTATGATATCGGTCTCCCCATTGAAAAACACGCTGTCACCTACCTTTGTCCAGTTTGCTATGGATGTGCTTGGGAAGTTCCTGTGTGGATTCTATGTTGGGTGGGTAAACGTACAGCGCTCTACTGTGAGGCCCACTGGCGTCTCTGAGCTCCACGGAGTCTTTACAAACATTCAGGATGTTTCTCCTGAAGTCCTGAACCTCAGGGTCTTTCACAAGGTCAAACTCGCACACAGGCATACCGATGGCAAAACCTGACAGAGGAGTAGGCGGTTAGTGGGCTTTTTGTTCTTCATGGGAATTGTGGCTTGTGTTATACGGATGTGTTAGTGCAAGTCTGAAGGCAGCTTTAGATTGTGTTTTGACAAATCACATAACAATTCATAAACTGTCTTGCATCTCGTCTCTTTTTCATGGAATTAAAACAGCAGCTATTTAGAATAACTTTAAATTAAGTGTCTTTTAAATCAAAACATAACAATTTCAATAATCAAAATTTCTAAGTGAACAGGAACAATTTTGGGACGTTGTCACTTTCCAAACTATATAAACATTTTACATTTTTCTAAACAAACTAACAAAACAAAGGGGAACCATGGTTGAACAGAAACAGTTTGATCGGAGGAGAAGAACATCTCACCGATCTCTCTGTTGAGGATCTTTTCCTCTCTGTTGCCAACTGGTTCAATGACCTTGAGGAAGGGCTGGAAGAGTCGGAGGTCGCACAACCTCCGAGTCTCATCATAGAACTCCTCCCGCTCCGCTTCCTGCAGGCAGGAAAAAAAATAAGCAGAAGCTGTGTTTAATATTCCACTTTCTGTTTCTCATGAAATGGTGAATGGACATGAAGAGCTGAGAGTCTGCCTGCAGCTGCAGAATAGGTGATTTAGAGAAGTGGGAATTGTGTGTTTTCCCAGCACATGACAAGTTATTCTTAAAGCGATTTAATTTTGTCGAGCTTTTCAATCAGAACAAAGAACAGGCAAGGTTTCTCTGTGATTTTCACCACAGAAGAACATGTTGGCTGTATTCAAAGTTCAGTATCTTAGCTTTTTTCTTTTTATTATCAGCTAGCTGCCCTTGCAGTGTCTGTTCCTCTCAAATAAACCACTGTCTGAGGATCTTCCATCAGACTTTCAATAATAGATTTCCATTACTTATAGATGCAAAGCTCTTCCCACCAAATATTCAAACTTGAAAACTTCTTACCTGTGTAACACTGACAAAGATGTAGGATGTCTCCTCCTGCAGGAGGTGGTGGAGGGGATATTTCCTGGCTTCCTTGAACAGCTCATGTTTGATGGTGATGAGCGTGGCCTCGCGGAGACACTCCAGAGTCAAGATCATCCCGTTGGGCAGCAGACAGTCCACCAGGATCCTGCAGACATGCCCACCATCATTCAACAAGTTTAATGATAAACATCGGTAGTAATTTATTAATAGTGTATTACTGTTATTTTGATATTGGCAATAGCACGAAGTTAAAACTGTAAGAATTGCGTGTATTTGTACACAATAACACAGTGAGTTGTGTAACACACCTTGGAGGCATCAAGTGGATGCCCCATAGCTCCCCTGAGGACGGCCTGGGAGGCATCTTCTTCTTACTCCCAGCTCAGTCACACAGTTAAACTGCAGAGCAAACCCTGAAAGGTAAAAACAGAATAAAGTAAGTTCTGTCCCTCACAATGTAAAACACAAACTGAGAGTTCTGTTCATTCAAGCCCCAATAAGTGTATTTATTAATTAGAGATTACATGATGCTCAGAGTAAGAATGTTGTTTGTAACTTAAATCAAAATCAGGATTAACCAACTGACACACAAATTACTCAAAAACGGATGAAGTGGAACACTGCCTCAGTGGGGGTGATCACACAGACGTGTAAGGAATGTCTTGAACTTCAAAATCCCATTAAATACAATTAGGCTGCACCAAGTTCTACACACTCACAGTCCCGTAAATGTTTTCATTATGATCCACGAATGAATCTCTGATAAATCTATGAAAATGTTGAAATAATCTTGTTGAAGAAAGTGAAAGAAAAGTCTTGGATCCGCAACAAAATTTAATGGGTTCTTTGGACCAAACGTTGGCAAATTTCATGGAAATTGGTTCAGTTGTTTTTGCGTAATCCTGCTAAAAAAACTAGCAGAAACAAACAGACAGTAGTGAAAACATAACTTCCTTGGCTGGGGTGAAAATACCAAGATGAGAGGAAGCCTGTTTCTGTAGCACCAGTTTACAAACACAGAGAGATAAATGCTTTCAATGAGAGATGTGAATGAGCCATCTATCCATCTGATGCTGACTAATCCTTGTGTTTAGATCTTTATACCCAATCTGAGAAAGTCACTCTCGTGCTCAGTTGGGTTTCTTTACTGCTTGACACTTGACACTAAACACCAGGACAAAAGAAGTCACTGCGGGAATTCAGCCAGGTCGAGTGCTTAACTGATAATCACACTGAGATCAATTCCAGCAGAGGTGCTTCATCACAAGTCATTTAGCTCATCCTCTCACAATCCTATACCTTTACTTTACCAATATTTTTTGTGGTTAATTGTGATAACTCCACAATAATCCTCTAGTTAATAGAGGGATGTGAGTTCATCTTTTCACACCGAAGCCAGTCAGACCTGAGTTCAGCCCTGATGAGGTGAAGAGGCCGAGAGAGAGATTTTCCATTTCTCTGAATCACGACACACATCTCAGATGAAAGTGGAATCAAATGTGAACTCGGTGCAGCTTTTTGGCAAAGAAAAGGAAGGTTAGATATATCACACAACAGCCCATTCAGATGCACTCAGATTAGCTACATGAATGGAAAAAGGAAGAGGGTTTGAAAGGCTCCTCCTGACCTTTGTGGAGAAGTTGGATGTCACTTTGCAAACTGATATTGTATCAGTGCAGCTGCTAAGCACGTAAAGAGTAATATGATTTTTATTGGCACAGCGCAGCAATGCTCTCATCGGTATTCTGTGTAACGCATGCCTAAAAAAAAGGGAGCTCAACTGGAGGAGCCATCGATCTTTAGGTATTAAAAGCAGGTTGGAACAAAGTTGTATCAATGGAGGACAGACATTGTTGTGGAGATGAATAAAAGTCTCGCTAAAGATTTGCTTCTCATCTGCCTACAATGGTTTTTGAAGAAGATGATACTATCAATGTGTTTCAGCTAATTATTGTCAGTAATAGACCAATATGGCGTTTTAAAGCTGATGTCAGCCAACAACAATAGAGATGTTCCTATACTATCAGAAATGCCTCAGATTCTGCCATCAGGTCGGGCATACACAAAGCTATGTGCAGATTGGAAGCCACGTCTGTAAAGTATATTCATCTCACACACATACAACTACATTCTTTTTACAGTTGTGCCATTCTGTCATTGGCAAGTACTGTTTTTAGAGCGGTGATTTCCGGTAGTGTAGCGTTGAAGCATTTTAAAGCAATGACATCAGTGTTGCTAATTACAACACAAGCAATCTCATAGAGCATTTGAAGAACCATCACTTCCATACAGGGTTTTAAATGCACTAAAATAACAGTAGACGCAAAGTCCAGGTGTTGGATCCAGTATCAGAAAGAAAAAAATTGTATCAGAACATATCTGTAAAATACTGTGTCTGCACTTTCTCAAGTTAATTTAACCAAGGTGCAGTAGCTCGTTCCACTTTCTGTCATGAAGTTCTGGGGAATTAAAGGACATCGGGGACCTCGATGACAGAGTCGTTTTGGCCCGACTGCACAGGTTCAACGCTGACTCACAAACACCAAAACACCACAGTGAGGCAACAGCAGATTGTAACATAATGATGGGAAAATATGCGTCTGTGTGGGCTTTCAGGAAATTACAACATTACGCCTAGACTTATGCTTTAGAAAGCTTTACCGCTGCACGCAGAAAAACAGTCAAAATGAGAAGAGAAGACAGAGGAGTATCCTCACATTCATCTTTCATTATTACCAGGTTTGACTGTATAAACTCAATTGAAAATAAATACATCAGGACGATAAGACGGTTCTTATCATCCTGATGCTGTGTTACGGTCCCAGTCAGTCACATTATACGGACAATAATACAGCTTTAACTAGATTTACTGCCTCACAGTTAGTATGTCCCTATTGACCAGTGAAGTTGGAGTTTACATCTACATCTGCCAGGCTCATACAATATTAAACAGTATGTAGACAACTTTATTAATCCCACCAGGGGCAATTAGTTTGGTGCACAAAAAAACCCTGTAAAATCTATAAATGATACATAATAAACACTATACAAAGATCAGATGAGTTATTTACCAGTTTTCTTCTTGTCTGACCATTAATGGGAGTTGATCGTCATCAGAGCTTAAATCCTGAGAATTTTGTTTGCTGCACACATTGTGACACCCCTAGAGGCAAATGTTTGATTTCAGAGATAATGATATAAAAATAGAATTGATTTGACCCGACTTTGTTGAGCTTTGTCCTTCTTGCTCTGCAGTGTGACTTCTACATTACTGTGAAAGTTTGCCAATAACTGATTCTGATTAAAGTTGCAGTCATGATGGTATGACGATGCTTTTAAAAAGGATGTTGCCCAAAGAAGCTGTGGATCTTAAGAGGCTGATGCTTCACACACACATATCTTCAACCTTGCAGGAATATAATATCTATACAGTTATGACAGTTTCAAGGTGGGCAGTAAGATTAGTGTCACTATTTCAGTATCTGACCATATATGAGATATGGACACAATCTTCTGTTCCTGAGTCACCGCTTTGAATTGTGGCCAGAAACGTGTTTTTGAAGTCAAAGTAAAGTTAAACTTTGACCTTTTGGATATACAATATCATGTTGTCATCATTTTCTACAATTTGACATTTGTGTGACATTTTTTCATATAGATTCTTGAGTTATGGCCCAAAAAACGTGTTTTGTGAGGTCACAATGACCTTGACCTTTGTCTACCGTGATCTAATCAGTTCATCCTTGAGCATGAGTGAACGTTTTCAACTTTCAAGAAATACCTCCACGGTGTTCATGAGATATAATGTTGGGCTGGATAGACAGACATAATGCTTTTGGCCAGAGCTGTGCTAAATCATTAGCACTTAGTAAGAGGATATAGTGGCCAGGCAGGTCGAAACCTTCACTGCTCATATCAATCAATTAAGACCACTCAAATATGTTTAGGTCATTGTTTTACTATCAAGCAGCTTTTCAAACTAGGACAAAACAATACCTAACATCTGTCAATTTATTGATCAAACTCCCACAAAACATTTCACCTCATTCAACAAAACCAATATGATCCTCCAGCAACCACCCAACAACTTTGCCTGTAGATCAGTAAGAGTAATAAAGGCGACTTGCAGGATGCCCTCCTGCACCAGACCTTAGTAATATCCTGGGGCATTTATCTGACCTGCTGCTGGTAGGTTTATATCTCCTTGCTAACTTTGGTGAGCTATCTTTCCAGCTTCCAAACCTCTGACTTGTTAGCGACGTCTCAGGTTTTTGTGATCACATCCATTTCCTGCAGATAGTATAACCAAGGCCACTTTAAGCTTTGTAGAAATAATCAGGTATGGGCTCCTATTCCAGAACAAAAGTAATGTCGACTGAAAAACTGTGACCAAAATAACATAGACGTTCCAGACACGGCTGTTACAGGTTGTTGAAGTTCAACTTGTAGATTTGACAGCTGTTAAATCTCCATACCTATGTCTGTGGTTAACAATGGAAACAAACAATATGAAATGGCAGTTCAGGCTAGTTATCGGGCTAGGACTCGTAGGGTATCCCCCAGAGGGAGCCCTCATGAGCTGCAGGAAGCTGCAGAGGAAACGGACAATGCCTGGCCAGAAAGCTCAGCTTCCCCTGCTGCCAAAACAATCCCAAACAGTTTGAGCATCCTGTTGCTGATTGGATTGAGGACGAGTCTATGTAGAGCAAGTAAGGATCGAAAAACCCACTGAAAAACTCACACCAATCCTCCAACTTGTGGGAAATTGTGTTATAACCGAGGAAAACAGCAAACTTATTTCACGGAGGAAGGGAAGTATTGAATATTATGTAGAAAAACAAGCAAAAAAACAGTCAGAACAAACCACCCATTGAGCTGTTGTGTGATCTGTGACCCTGATCAGGATGCAGCTAAGCACTTTAGGACAAAGGAGGAAGCTTCCTCACAACACAGGATGTGGGGAGTGGGAAAACACTGGCCTGGATACGAGCTTGCTTTGAATACTGAAACTCAATAGTTGTGCGGGTCGTGCTGCAACTGCAGGTTTGCCAGCTCGACCGAGTACAACACAGTCAGTGGCATATGTATTTGTGTGTTAGAGTAGATTCGCTGTCAGGTACACAAACAAAAACTGCATGTGATATGAACTGTGTTTGTGCAGGGCTCATTCAGACTGAGGGGGTTATTGGAACATACCTTAGAGAGAAGTCCTCTTATTTGGACGATGGGAGCCTTCCACCCTTCATCTTTCAGTCCATCTTCACGCTGTCACGGAAATATGAGCAAGGAGGAGAGGAAATTAAAACACAAACACAAACAACACACACACACACACATACAGTCAGGTTGACTCAGGTTGGCTAGCAGCAGGTTAGCTAACAGTGGGTGTTTTGGGAGATGACAGCTACACAACACTGTGAGCCCCCCTCCCCTCCCCCTGTCATATTAAATACACATAATCATGTTATAATGACATAAACAAGACAACACGTTAACAAGACAAACATTATTATTACCACACACATCTATTTGGACATGTGTCCCCCGGTTTGGTGATGGTTGACGTTAGCTGGGGAACAAGGGAGCTAGCTAACATCGAGCTAACGCTGAGCCTGTCATCCCCTTGTTGCAGAATAAATAACCAACATTCAACACTCGTGTCTCCTGAAAGCCGAGAATCTTGCTCATTTACCCCGGTAACCTGCGCGTCAGGGCGGCGGAGGGTGTGAGGATGCTCCCCCCGGCGTTTCCCAGTTAGCTGTAGCGTCTCCAGCCCCCTCCGGTGTCCGGGCTCCCAGCTGGCCGGTCGGTGGCTCCCGGCGCCGGGCAGAGCAGGCTGGTTATCCGCCCCCCGTCAGCCTCGGTGGTGCCGTGATGTCCGTGAGTGCAGCCGCTGTTCCACCGCGACGACAGATCCCCTCCTGGTGGGTGGGTGGGTGGGGGGTTTGTACGCGGACAGGAAAAGAAACGGAGGCGCGGTCCAGTGAGAAGAGCTCCGACCTGAGGATGTTGTGGGCGGCTGCTGAGGGGCTGAGGAGCCGCTGAGGAGCCGCCGAGGAGCCGCCGAGGAGCCGATGAGGAGCCGCCGAGGAGTCGAGGAGGAGCCGACAAGTGATGCGACAAAGCGGCCACGCTGCTGCTGTCTGAGCCACCCCCTCACCTTCCTCTGACACACACCACACACACATATACAGTCACATGCACGCGCGCACACACACACACACACACACACACACACACACACACACTCTCACACACACACACACACACACTCACACACGCACATACACACACGCACACACACATAAACACTTACACACCCACTCACATACACGTATACACCTACACACATACAGACACACACACACACACACACACACACACACATGGGCCATTCATTGTGGACAGTAACCGAAACCTAACCCCTAACCTTAACCATAACCAATTCATTACTAACCTTAACCTTCACCTAAACCTGATTCTAACCCTCAAACAGCCCTTTGAATTTGTGAGGATCAGCCAAAATGTCCTCACAATGATGGTATTGAACCAAAATTGGCCCTCAGAACTATAGATAGACACACACACACACACACACACACACACACACACACACACACACACACGCACACACACACACACACACTAACCCTAGGATTTTGCATTGACTTCCATTCATTGTGGACAGTAACCAAAACCTAACCCCTAACCTTAACCATAATCAATTCATAACTAACCCTAACCTTAACCTAACCTCAACCAGGACCTGAGAAATTAAGTTCTGCCCTAATGATCCCATCAGTGTTTATAAAGCCCTGAGGTCTCCACAGAGGTGACAAACATTAACACACACACTTGTCTCTCCATAGTTGTGAGGACACTCGTTGGCACAATGCATTCCCTGGTCCCTTACCCTAACCTTAAAGGGATAGTTCACCGAAAAAAATTAAAATTCACTCAATATCTACTCCCCACTGTGCCGATGGAGGGGTGGGTGAAGTGTTTGAGTCCACAAAACACTTTTGGAGTCTCAGGGGTAAACAGTGGTGCAGCAGAATCCAGTGAAATTGAAGTAACTGGGGATCGATTCTTCAAACAGAAAAAACAACAGAAAAAGACCTAAATGTCGTCTGATATCCTCGTGCCTTGAGCGGCGTTCACGCACACAGACATCGCACAAGCTCACGCCTCCATGCTTACGTTTGAAGGAGTGGTCACCATTTACTTCAGTTGTATTGGATTTGGCTGCAGTGCTGTTTACCCCTGAGACTCCAAACGTGCTTTGTGCACTCTTCACCCAATCCCTCCATCGGCATAGTGGTTAGGGTTAATTTGTATATGAATAGAGTCAGTGAAGTGAAATAGAGTTAGGGTTAGTGAATCTGTAAATAAGCGGACGAGAAACTGGAAGACACTCAACACCAGGATAGACAATCCACCGCCACTTGCATTTCGGTGGTGTGATTGCAGCGCGACTCACACACACCTATGCACAGCTACGAATGCTCGGCCCTGTGCGTAGGCTACGTACGTAACTATGGCATAGCTTTGACTCAGAGGGGCAATCAGCCATTCTCAGGGGGCCCCCTCAGCTTGGGGCCCCCTGAGAATGGCTGATTGCATCCTTTGCTCACCCTGTTGCCCTGTTGCCCCACCCTGTTGCAACGCCCCTGTAGTAGCCTATACTCCCAAAACCTTATCACAACCTTTCTTGCACTTACATACTTTATATCTCAGGTTGTTTGATTCCCCATCTTTAATCCTGTCTTCAGATCACGTGAACTCTTCCAGTACAAAGCCTCACCGGTGGTTCACCCTGCAGCTTTGAGGCTCGTAAACAGGCAGTAGTAATGATGGGAGTGCAACACTGAGGTGCAACATATTTATTCAATGTGTCATGATTTACCACCCATGCAAATCAGCAGCGGTGGCATCGGAAGTGGACTGTACCAAGAAGAAGGGGCGCACTGGAGCAGGGAGCCTCCGCAGGGGCTTCACCCCGGAGGGGGAAAAGTTACCATGTGGAAATATGTAGATATAAAACCACGAATGCATATTTTGTAATGAGTCACTGTCTTTATTTGACGGTGACTCGATGTGTCTGTGCTCCTCCTGCCTGTGGGGAACACCCCTCCGGTGAGAGGCGCAGTGTCCGAGCCGCTGTCATCCTCCTGCTCTGGAGGAGCAGAAGTTGTCGGAGGGATGTGAGTGCGATGATGCAGCTGAAGAGCGGGGATGCAGCGTACTACCACAGCGCAGAATACTGCAGGAATTACACCTCACCGCCCACCGTCAGCTACGGCCACTGCAGCCATTATCTGCCCCGGCTCCCAGGTAAGAAGAGGAGAGACAAGGGGTCTCCACCATCAGCGGGGTTTGGGCTTCTAGTGTGCAGGGATGCAGAAACCCCAGAAACCAGGGGGAATCAGAGATGAACGTGGATGTGGAAGCTGTGGATGTTTGCTGGCATCCACATTGAGGTGTAGGGGGGGTGGTGCACCAGCTTCCATCCTGCGCAGCTTTGTGGTGCATGGATGCTGCCGTGCAAAAAAAACAAAAAAATCAGGGGGGTCGAGATACTCGCATGGTGTCTTGCACTGTGCAGTGGAAAAGCAGCTCAGGTCTGAGTCTTGACTTGTAACATGAAGCAGCCTCAGTGTTCACTCTCTCTATCTGTCAAGCTGCGTCCCTCCGGTCATAACAGGTGAAGAAATAGAAACTGAGTCATTGCTGCTCCCTTCCATCCACCCCGTGCACCGCACAGCTGATGGTGACATGTGGGAATTACACAAAGAGCGTTGTCTCCATTGCACGGATGATAAAACTGGATTTCCTGGTGGTTTATTAGAGATCTTAGGTCGATACGTGCCATGGATATGAAGCCAAAGCATTCAGATTAGTAGTATGAGGTTGATCAGTGCACCTGGTAGTAATCCTGTTGGTTAATCTTCATCATCTTTACTCATATTCCAGCTTCCATCGTTGTGAAGTACTTGGAAATTCAATGCACATGTTTTATTTAGATTTACACTTTAATTCACATGCATCTATCAGTGTTCAATGTATGCTGTCATTTCTATAAGGTTGCAAGAGGTGGGTACATCCTAGACAGGACACAATTATGTATTAACATGGGAGGATATCAAGGAACTTTGGGGGCCCCCAGGCAAAGTGAACCTGATGAAAGGGTCCTAACACCACCCCCCACCAAAAAAGAAAAGAAGATACCAAACCCCGTCATTCCAATCTTCGAGAAACAATTATTCCAGTATCAAAAATGATGAGCAAAGTGCAAACGCATTTCTAAAACACAAAATATTTGTTGAATTAAACTTCTCAATCGTGATTAAATACCTTTGCGTGCAACATCAATTATCTGAAGACAATATCTTTAACTCTTTTGAAGTCACGATTGGCTTTTGTCAGTGGTTTTTAAGACCTAATCCGTTATTAAAGGAAATAAACTTTGGATGAAACATAACAACAACTGCAGCTCTAAATATACACATGTCTATTTGCCACCAGGACATAGCTTTTCAAAAGTGAGATGTCTACTGAGTTGTTTACTAATCAATAATAGTAATAGCAGCCTAATGCAGAGCCCACGTGTGTTTGAAGGAAAACACCACTCACTTTATGTTAATTATTAAAGTTGATCCCACTGCTCCATACGAGGAGAGATTTGAGCTGCTGCGATAATAGTAGAAGCTATAGGCTCCACTCTAATGGTCCAGATACGTCAATTGCTAAGTACAAGACAGATATATTTGTTCCTCTGCTGCTTCCTGCGCTCGTCCACTGTCCAGTGAAGCAGATGGAATAGGAGGCATGTGCTTCTCATTGCTCTATAATTGATGTGATACAACAGAGTACGGCGAGAGGAACTCTAGAGAAAATGAACACTTGGCCTATTTAGAGATTCTTGATGGAGGCCATGAGATTATCAGGCCCCGGGACAGAAGCTGTTTTGTGGCTCAGCCTTAATACAGTAAACCGAGAAGGTTTGAGCCAAGCAGAAAAGGGAAAATAAATCTGATGACTTTATGAATAACTCCTGCTTTAAAGTTATTTTCCCAACTCTGGCGGATTCATGTAAGACTTTTGAGAACACTATCTCTCGACAACACTACTGTGTCGGGATAACTCGCCACCTTGTACCTCAGGGCGACATGACACAAGCCAGATTTTGACTTGCAAAGTTGACTGTGTCAGCTCCAAAACCTCCAAGTGCAGAACAGCAGCGTCTTTTTCGTTTTTGACTTTGCAGCAAGGTCCACTGCTGTGAACAGACATGTGTGATGCATCTCTGTGGACTGGACCCTTTGGATCTGGGTCTCTGAGGAGAGGGTGTTCTGTACATTCAGTTCAAGTTCACATTGTAGCTATGAAAATATCACATAAGGTAATGTTATCAAGTAAATAAACAGCTTATTTTAACGTAATGTACATGCAGTATGTAGTAATACAGTCGTATCTATAATGTGTGATACAAATACACTAGATCGACGACATGACAGCTCCCTTAAGGAAAGCCAAAGCGTTTCAATCGCCCCCTGATGGCTGGCATGCTACATAGGTCCTAAACCCCGCCTCCTCCATGTTAGCAGATGGGATATGGGCCAGATTGAACGTCCAATACATTTTTCTCACACGTGGTTTCTGTAGTGTGCATTTTTCTGGTAAGTTTGGTTTTAAAGAGTTATTTGTTGTAAAAATGGAGAGAAACGTCACGATTTGACAGCGAATGGTCAACTGCTCCATCCTCCATCGCTGCTGCGCTGACTCTGGCTCCAAATGTGGTCATCAAGATGGTAGAGGCTTGGTTTCTGGATAGTGGGAGGAAGTGGACACATGTCATCCATCTTTATCTACAGCCACCATGCACAGCGTGTTCCCGGAAACGACTTAATGAATCATATCAATCAAACAGGCTCGGCTCTGCTGCAGTGAAATGCTGCGCAGGCCGTTTCTATTGAGGTCAAAGGTTCCTCATGAGGCTGCTGCCACCGATGTGCAGTGGGTGGAGCTGGATTGGTGGACCTGCTTCTTTATGACACTAATGCTGAGCTACTTATTGGTCTCATCCAACACCAACAGCAAAAAGAGCAGAGATATACTGAAAATATATTTTTGTTAGAACCTTTCGACCCCTTTATTTTAATCATAATCCGTTCCTTACTTCGGTGCTGAAGCCGTCGTTGTTGTGGTGTTTCTGTCACAGATCAACTTCCACATGAGAGGTGTGCTGTCTTCTTGTGGATTTTCTTTTTGATGAAGCTTGAGTATCTGTCAGAGCTGCTTCTCTTTGTCCCCTTAATGCTCACCCAGCCCCTCGGTTTATCACAAGTAAATAACTGTTGCTCCGCTCAGAGGATGCCAGAGAAAATGTCCTTAAAAGCAGCTCCCAAGAAGAGCAAATGTAAAAAGCTTCCATTATGTTAAAACAGCACACAATGTCCTTAAGCAGTGAATCTTAATGAAAACAGTGAATTTATTCCTTAACTACTATATAAACAACAGATCCTGCTCTGCTGACAGTCTAATTTTGCTGCTGACATTACTATAAGGTCAGAGCCTTGTCCAGCATACCTTTACACTGAGGTCAGTCAGGCCAGGTGACGGACAGCCAGCCACTCGACAGACACACGGACAACTAGCAGCAGTCGGAAACACAAACACCCCCGGGTGTTATTTTGGGTCCGTGAATCACTGCCGTTGGGCGTCCGATTGGATTCCAGATGAAAGCTTGCAGCACAGTGAGGTTTGACACAGCTGTTGGCCTATTACTCGTGCACGTACACGCACACATACATAAAGAGGAGCATCAGAGTGGTGCAGAGGAACACAACCATTTGTGTATATGCATGCACAAACATAAACACACACACACTGTATAAACCTATTCGAGCGTCACACTTCATCTCTTCATCTCCATCTGATCTCTTATGATGAGAGAGGCTCGAGGATTTTATTCTAACTCTCTCTGTGTGTGTGTCTGTGTGTGTGCACATGCAAGTGGACGTAACGTCCTGCGTTCATGCCTGCTGGCGCTGCAGGATCAGCCTAATCTTTCTGATGCCCACTGAAGCTCCTCTGTCCGAGAATGTGTTTCCATTCGCCCATCTCTTTATATTTGTCCGGGCCTCAGGGCTCCAAGTGTCCCTTAGTGTCACTGTGCATTTGTTATTGGATTTTTCGTGGTTATGATCGCAGTATTCACGTCAATCTGCAGTAGCTGAAGCGTTATCAACAGTCTGACCCAGTGCAATGCATACAATAATGTTGCAACACTTTCCTTTGCCAATGAAGAGCTGGAGGATACATCCTACTTCTGATTAGTAGAAAACATATTTACAGATCTCAATTAAATTGTCTTAAATTTCAAATTTTCTTGCTTCGTAACGACTCCACCAGCTTAGTCCGAACTTGTGTATTTTCTGCTGCGTCCACAGGGCCTGAGAACATGTTGAAGCCTCCCCTGAGTCTCTTCAGCCACCCCCAGCAGCCTTTCCACCACATGGACGCCCTGCACCAGCTGGGGCCTCCACCAATGGCACCTACGCAGCCACTCGGCCCACCACCCATGGCCCCGGCTCAGGCAATTGGACCCCCAACTATGGCTCTCTCCCAGACTCTAGGGCCCCCTCCCATAAGTGCTACTCACCCATTAAGGCCTCCCCACCTTACCCCACCACACAGCTTAGGCCCCCCTCCAATGGTGCCAGCTCAGCCTTTGGGACCTCCACCCTTGCCACACACCATGGGGCCCCCACATGTAGATCACACACAAGCGATAGTGCCTCCAACCATGGACCTCACACAGCCATTAGGGCCTCCACCTTTGAACCATGCACAGGCGCTGGTGCCACCACCTGTAGTGGCACCCGGAGCTGGCAGATTCTCCCTCCCTCCCAGCCCTCTGTTGTCCCCTCCTGCTCCGGGCCCAGATCCCTCACAGCTGCCCCCACGGCCCCCAGGTCCAACCCTCATCCCATCCGGCCTCATCCCCTGTCATCTCCCTGGTCAGGCAGCCCCAGCCGGTGAGCAGCCCCAGGACGAGGGCTCTCCGCTGGGGATGGAGGAGCAGGAGGACATGGGGCTGGAGGAACTGTGCAAACCGCTGTACTGTAAACTCTGCAATGTTACACTGAACTCCGCCCAGCAGGCACAGGCTCACTACCAGGTCAGTGGAAATACACATTTACACATGCAGCAGATGTAGCACATTCGTACACATATAATTATATCCCTTTATCTGTCTGTCCAGGGGAAGAACCACAGTAAAAAGTTGAGGAATTTCTACGCTGGCAGTCAACAGCCACCAGCGATTAGGATCCCAGAAGTCCTTGATGCAGCGGGCCAGACAGCCCTCAACTCAGGATCCACAGACAGTGACACAGGCCGACAGGTCAGACTCAGCAACACAACGTTACACTTTTAGTTTGGGAGGTGGGCGAGCTGCTGCCGAAGTGACTGATGTGCTGATGGAGGTCGTTTCCCTCTGAGGAGTTGGTCAGGAACTGCTGAGTCACTCTGCTTCATTTCCTTATCTTCTTACCACTGAGGAATTTACTGTCTGTTCTCAGTCTAAACGCACTTTGAAAAGAAAATACAAACTTTCTCTGACTCATTTTGTCTGGTTGGTGCCACCAGAAGTTAAATCTGACGTCCATTTAAATGCAAGAACTTTTGTAATTAAATAATAAAGGAGGTGGATGTCGAATTAGCATTAGGAGATATACTTAAATGAAACTATTGTATATTATGCATTTTACAGTAAAGGTATAAATTCTTAGACTTTCATCGTGTTGTTGAAGTTCGACCACTGTGCTTGTGTTTCTGTCCCTGGTGTTGACTTTGAATAAAGAAAGCAAACATAGAAACCAATAATAAGTTTAGTAAAATGTACAAAACAGGGAATTTTTTCTAGGCCTGTGCTTTTTGCTCGTCACTGAAATTGAATATGTCTTTGGACTTTAGTGCGTTTGTACTAGATTGAAAATCTAAGGAATTCCTTGCAGTCCTCCCACCTCCCTTCCCTTCTCTCAGTATGCACTGCTTTGTCCCGTGTCCTCAGGCGCTGTACAAGGGGGCGACTCGGGTCATCTTGGCCACAGAGAACGACTACTGTAAGCTGTGTGACGCCTCTTTCAGCTCACCGGCGGTTGCACAGGCTCACTACCAGGGCAAGAACCACGCCAAGAAACTAAGGCTCGCAGAGGCCCAGCAGAATTCCAATAACATGTAGGTTTGGGCAAAGATATATACGCCCATCCTCATTCTACTTTGTGCAGATATACTGTATGTTACTCAGGAAACTTAATCAGTGATTTTCACTCTGTTACAGGGAAGGCAGCAATGAGGCGGCCGCAAGAAGAAACAGGAAAGATGGCAGCGAATACAAACTGGTGAAAAACCGCCGCAGCCCACAGCTACCGGCCGCCATGCCAGGTAACATATCAAGAAAATGAAAAATCACTGAGGTATATACTGTATATTATATAATATGGGGCAAAAAAAACAATTTCATAAACATATGGTGGGATTAACATCATCATGGCATCACCGTGAAGTCAGAAGATGACGTCATAGAGTTAAGTCACTTTTGCAACCAAGAAAATTCATCACATACATCATATGGTATGAATTAATTAATCATTGTGGAATCTATGATACGATAAAACATTAGCATTGCTTGATTGGTGTATGGTGTATATGCACCATGTCTGCAGGGTGTACATCACGCCTCGCTGGCTTCTACATGAATCCACCAGTCGGCACTAACACTGTGCAGCATGGTGAGCAACTGCACAACCATTTGGCCTCTAGCACTTCAGACTGGATTTTTTCCCCCAGCATAAAATGTGATATAATCCATAAAATTCTCTGCACATATGCACTATATATTCTGTCCGGGGCGTTTGGCTGTCCAGCGTCTCATCCTCGACTCCAGAAGCCGAGCTGTAATGAACACCCCTGGGGCAGAGAGAGAGAGAGAGGGAAGAAAACCAGAAGCAGTTCTTCTCCCATATACTGATGACGGGAGACGTCAGTGAAATAAGCTTCTGCAGCTTAGTTAGAACGACACCGAAAATAATTTGTGTTATTTTTAGGACAAGACGATAACATTAGGAACCTCTGCGCTGAAAATAAACATATTTAGTGGTATTATGAAAAGTCAGCGTCACTTTATTGGCTTGTTTCAGCGCTCTCTCTCTCTCTCTCTCTCCCAGTAATTGCACAATAGTAATAAGTGAAATGGTTCCACTAAGGCCCAACAGTCCCCTCATGGTGTTTAATCAAGCTGCACCAACTTTCACACACTTATAGTAATCAATCCCCTAAACATGCTTTTTTCATTAAGAATCATAAATGAATCCCTGAAAAATAAGTGAAAATGTAAAAAAAAACATCCTGTGTTGCAAAGTAAAAATAATTCCTGGATCTGCTCCGATGTGACGGCTTCTTCACTGAACTATTCCACATCCTTCCACCAAGTTTCATGCTCATCCGTCCAGTAAACAAATGGAATGGGGTGAAAACATAACTTCCTTGGTGGAGGTTACAATAATACTACTACAATTACTACTAATACTACCATACTAATCATAAATAATAACAACAATATACTAATAATACATACTAATAATAATAATAATAACTTCATACTCAATAATCACCACACAACTGCATCACTTAACATTTCACCAGTGTCTCATCTGACCTACAGGCAGAAATACAACATTTGTATCTGAAAGCTTCCATTAGCCTGACCGTGTGTGTGTGTGTGTGCTGTGTGTGTGTGTGTGTGTGTGTGTGTGTGTGTGTGTGTGTGTGTGTGTGTGTGTGTGTGTGTGTGTAAACAGATACACACGAGGTAATGTCAGACTCTGACGTCAAACAACCACTTCTCTCTCTCTCTGTCTTTCACTCTTTCTACAGGCAAAGACACCACATGTTAGCATGAAACAGCATAAATCACACTGTAGAGCCAATTCTCTTCCTCTCTCACTCCCTCTCTCTCATTCACTCTCTTCCTCTCTCACTCCCTCTCTCTCATTCACTCTTTTCCTCTCTCACTCCCTCTCTCTCATTCACTCTCTTCCTCTCTCACTCCCTCTCTCTCATTCACTCTCTTCCTCTCTCACTCCCTCTCTCTCATTCACTCTTCTTCTCTCACTCCCTCTCTCTCATTCACTCTCTTCCTCTCTCACTCCCTCTCTCTCATTCACTCTCTTCCTCTCTCACTCCCTCTCTCTCATTCACTCTCTTCCTCTCTCACTCCCTCTCTCTCATTCACTCTCTTCCTCTCTCACTCCCTCTCTCTCATTCACTCTCTTCCTCTCTCACTCCCTCTCTCTCATTCACTCTCTTCCTCTCTCACTCCCTCTCTCTCATTCACTCTCTTCCTCTCTCACTCCCTCTCTCTCATTCACTCTCTTCCTCTCTCACTCCCTCTCTCTCATTCACTCTCTTCCTCTCTCACTCCCTCTCTCTCATTCACTCTCTTCCTCTCTCACTCCCTCTCTCTCATTCCCTCTCTTCCTCTCTCACCCTCTCTCTTATTCCCTCTCATCCTCTCTCACTCCCTCTCTCTTATTCACTCTCTTCCTCTCTCACTCCCTCTCTCTCATTCACTCTCTTCCTCTATCACTCCCTCTCTCTCATTCCCTCTCTTCCTCTCTCACTCCCTCTCTCTCATTCACTCTCTTCCTCTCTCACTCCCTCTCTCTCATTCACTCTCTTCCTCTATCACTCCCTCTCTCTTATTCCCTCTCTTCCTCTCTCTCTCTCTCATTCACTCTTTCTCTCACTCCCTCTCTCTTATTCCTCTCATCCTCTCTCACTCCTCTCTCATTCCTCTCTTCCTCTACTCTCTTACCTTCTTCCTCTCTCACTCCCTCTCTCTCATTCCTCTCTTCCTCTCTCACTCCCTCTCTCATTCACTCTCTTCCTCTCTCACTCCCTCTCTCTCATTCACTCTCTTCCTCTCTCACTCCCTCTCTCTCATTCACTCTTTTCCTCTCTCACTCCCTCTCTCTCATTCCCTCTCCTCACAACGTTGTGCAGATTTAATCAGTTTTCTTGATGGACAAACCCCAGAATAGTTGCACTTGCTCCTGCAGTTCACTCCTCACTGTCTTTTTTTATCTTTCTCCTCATCACCTTCTAGTTTCTCTGCCGTGTGAGGACACACACACGCACACACACACACACACACACACACACACACACACACACACACACACACACACACACACACACACACACACACACACACACACACACACACACACACACACACATTACAATTTTTCAATGTGTTGTAATCTCAGACGACTTTGTGTGTGATACTGATCTATTTTCAACATCAGACGTGAAGTGTAGCTTTGTGTTTGTCTCCAGCCTTCATGCTAATGTCAAAATACATATTCGATCAATCAAGTTAGGTGATAATTTGCAGTATAAAAAAACACGACCTCCTCCATGTTAGTGGATGGGACATGGACCAAACTAAAAAGTACATGTCAAATGAGATGATTTCTGTCATTATATTGAGTTTGTATCACACTGTGTTCATGTCTCTTAAAAGGTTTGTTTTAATTAGTTATTTGACGATATAAAATCATCGTGATTGACAGCTGAGACAGACACGTGATTGGTTGGAGGGACCACAGATGACCTAAATCAAAAACAAGCCAACGTCAGTGGGATTCATTCTCGGCCGACCATGAATTAAGGATTTTCTGCTTTTGTCTCTCGTGTATTTTTGTAAATTGAACATTTCTGAGTTTGGGACCACAGGCCAGACCAAACAAGCATTTATCCGTTGTAGCCCTTCACCTCATATACTCTTAAACCTATTTTAAAGTTTCCTTCCAGCTGTCAGGAAAGAGAATTCAGCCAACCATCTCCTCTCTTTGTCCCTGCAGGGCCGTACTACAACCCCAGGCCGAGGCAGCGCATCCCCAGGGACTTGGCCATGTGTGTGACTCCCAGCGGACAGTTCTACTGCTCCATGTGCAACTGTGGTGCCGAGCAGGAGACGGACTTCAGGCAGCATCTGGAGAGCAAGCAGCACAAGGCTAAAGTGTCAGAGTTAAGATACCGCCACGAGATGGAGAACCTCGGCTACAGCTAAGGGACACGCGATGAGAGGGGGGTAAGAGAAGGGACAGAACGGGTGCAGGTGGCAAACACTGACCTGTGTTTAAGGGGTAATACTTAGTGAAGGGACCAGCCCAAATAGCCTCAAGAGCTTGTTGTAGTTCATTTGATTTATGGATCAGACACTTGACCTAATGCTCAAACACACGAAGCTATAATTGGCTTTGGAAATTTTTAATATCAGCCTTTAGAAACAAACCAGGCTGCAGGAAAATGGTGAAAAGTGCAGCTTTCACCTGTTACGACCCTGAGGTCGTGTTCTTTGGTGAACGTGCTGTTATCTACTGAAAAAAGTAAAAATATATATCAAGGCACTGACTACAACCTTTAGTGAGACTGTTTCTGGTCAAGTTTCATCCAAGATCTTGAGTGGGTTGCTTTCTGAGAGGATACGGGGAAATGCAAATGAACTGCAAGTAAATCTTGAGCTTGTTGTGGCTGCAGGGAGCCGACGAGTGGAGCACACGGACCTCCCAGGGCGAGAGGAGAGGACAAGGACAGACAGAGAGAAAGAGAGAGAGAACGCAAACTGTGGAAAACAGAGAAATTGTTGTTGAAAGTAAAAAGAAGGAGACGAGCGCAGCGGCGAACAAGGGAATGAATGAGCCCTGCAGGTGTTTCTATAGCAGGGACCACTCAGTGACCGCAGGTCACGAAAGAGAAAACCCAACATTTTATAACCTGATGCAGGCAATAAAATCCAAAGTACTATTTAAAACTAAAACAAAAGCACAATGAACATCACCTGGAAGAAACGGTGTTACACAAATCTGTTCGCCTTCGCCAACCTTTTACTTACCGGCCCTTTGGTGTGTTTCAGGCTAACGGCTGAGCCCTGCTTAGCTTCGTATGTGCCTTTAGTGGGAATAAGGCTAAAGAATTAACCTTGGCGAGCCATTCAGCAAATACAGTAGAAGCCAATCCACAGTGTCGATTGGGATTTTCTATATTCTCTGTCATCTTTCTTCTCGTTACACAAATCTCATGTAAATATCCTCAAATTTAATGAGTTGAAATATAGAATAAGTGAGTACAATAGATTCTTTGTTTAATGTTAGCCTGGTGTATATTGTAAATACTCATAATCTATTTATTAATTATCAGGAATCTTGTACAAAGTGTGCACTGATTGAATGTCTGCCCTGTGTGTGTGTGTGCGTGTGTGCGTGTGTGCTGTGTGTGTGTGTGTGTGTGTGTGTGTGTGTGTGTGTGTGTGTGTGTGTGTGTGTGTGTGTGTGTATTTTACTGCAGGCCTGCATTACCACTTGGATGGGGCCTTTGTTGAAAACGTAACTCTGGTACCATTCGTCTGTAGTGAAAAGCTGCTGGAGTCGAAGTTATTTCTGAAGCTGACACTAAAAAAACCTAAGTTGAGTCTTTGGCATCGTGATGAACCTGCAAACACTTTGAAAACTACATTGTTGTCTTTAACTCCAAACTTCTAATTAGTTTGCAACTTAAATGAACGGTGCTGCTTGAAGAGAGCCGGTGAGTGTTTCTGGTTGTACGACATATCAAGTTAATCGTCCTGATCAATCTCGACTCCCAGAGGGGACGTTACTGAGGTTTTACTGAAGTGTGAAACGGCTGCAGAGGAGCAACACGTCTGCGTCTTCAGACAAATGCTTTTGTTTTCTTTTACCCTCGACGACCTGCTCAGCTTGTTCTGCAATATTTAACCAATCCTGAGAAGATCTTATTTTTTAGTCAAACATTTAATGAGTAAACGTGAGTAAAGTGCCTTTAACTCAACGGCATTCAAAGATAACAGTGACAAGGTCAAACAAATCTAAATTTATCTAGTGTATTAATAATCTGATTATTATCTACTGTAGCTACAAAATAATAATAATAATAAAGCTTGATTTATCAACCAAAGCCCCTTTTGAGAGTTAGGAAATGAGACTGAAAATAAAACAAATTAAACTAAATTTGGTTTTCCAACTTTTCCAGCATTACAGCAGTGCGTGCACACGTTTGTACATGTACACACACACACACTCCCACTTAATTCAATCAGTCAGGCCTGATAGCGTCGCATATCCAGATGTGTTACAAGCAGCGTCCAGTGTTTGTGTGCGGTTGGTTGAGTTCACTGAGGCGAGAGGCAGCTGTTTACATCTCACATGTGTCTCCAGAGCACAAACACACACCTGATCACACACACGAGGACACTCAGGAGAATCGTACTGTGACAGCGGACTGCCGCGTTCAGGGATTTAAACATGTGAGGAAAAAGAAGAGGATGGGGAGTCAGAGAGGCAGAGGCAAACAAAGCAAAGAAAACAAAACCATTGGCTGCTTCATTAGCCCACCGTGTTCACACAGAGCAGAACAAAGAGGAGCTGGAGAAAGCAGAGCTGTAACCAAAGCTGTGGGCGAGGCCCAGTCGACGAGATCTTCCCATTAGACGGAGCTGCGGTCTCTCCTCCTCCTCCTCGGAGAAATAACACGCTTTGTCTTATATGAAAGTGCTGGTAGCATCAGCCTTCATTGTGCTGACAGGCTTCTTAATGCAGACACCTTCAGCTAGTGCATCAAATAATGCGCTTCACAGGAGATGAGGAGAAATGAACAGGCTCCTACAGACTTTGCTTAAAGACTCTTTAAGATACTGGAGACAGCATCGGGAAACCATTTGGGCTTCTGCTCCCATTGCTGCCCAATTAAAAAGTGGAAATCATCAACTGGAGACCCCTCGTTGCAGATTAGTTTGGACCTGATTTATGAGCAGCTCAACCAAAGATTGATTTTTCACATTCATTTTAACAAGGCTGGACAAGCTGTGCAGCTGCCACCGGGCCCCCAGGCGCCATTCAAATTCACCCAGTATCTTAGTATTTTCATTTCAAAGAAGAGAAAAGTCATAAAACATAAATGTGATTTTTTTTGGGTGTTGCAGGAATATTGTTTTCTTTCTAAATCATCTTGAGAGTCCTCAGATTTATCTTTTCTACCTTGAGGCCACTGCTCCAAACCATGAGGCATCAACAAGATCATAGTGATTCTAGATTGGTTTCATTTTGGGAAACACGTAAAAGATCTGTGCTCCTCCATCACAGTCAAAACAGTAAAAACACTGAAGAGCCCACAACACTGCATTTTTTATAGTATTCATGATTTTTAACCTTTGACCCAAAGCCTCCTGGATCGTTTGAAAGAGTTTCAAAGGGGAACAACTAAAAAACTATCAATCTAATGTCATTAATAATAATAATAAAACACGATTATTGACTCGACTCAAGAAAATCTTGAACCCAACAGGCTTTAATGGAAAGAAAATGAAAGAGTCAGAAATATAATGGCAAACACATCTTATAGTAATAGAGTAAAACATGTCTAATCTCTGGTAAAACGTAAAATGTCTACACAACTAATTCAATATTGTTGCAGTGATTAAACCTTAAACGTCTGAATATATAATATATGATAATGGTTTAACAAATGTTTTAAGGCATTAAAAACCACTGTGGTGAATAAAGGTATTTATAAGATGAAAAGGTCAGTACCTGGTTCACAGTTGTTTTATTTTCAATCAGGATTTTTATTAATAACACTCTAGATCACATTAATGCTTATAAACGCTCTGTTTAGCTGTTGTTTGGTCCGGTGACGTCTTTAAACCACTTCGGATTATTTTGTCTTTACCCGTTAGAGACTGTGATGGTCTATAACTAGAATATATAGATAATAATTGATTTCTCTGTTTTTAACTAACGCTGTAATTTGAACTCTGATAATGTCTCGGCACCACAAGTTAATGAGTTTGTGCTTTGCTGTAAATCACAGAGATGTATTATTACACATTTTTCACATATAATTCCGATGTTTCTACTGCTGAGAGAGAATGAAGATGTGAGGTGAGGGGTCGTTTGGAAATGTCTGCGCTGAATCCACAAAAAGGGCATTGGTCCGAATCACGAGTTTGCACTGAATATAAAAAGACACTGTTGTTATAAAGAGATTATAATTGTTTATTTCAAGTGAACGCTTTGCTACCATTGTTATCATTTGCCTCTTCGATGAGTTTTATCCCAATGTTTACAAGGTGAGGGGTCGGAGCTGTTAATGGACGTGTATCATATTTGTAAATGTGTGTTTCTCCGTGTGCTGCACCGCTGGACTGATCAGATCAGACCGGGGGGAGATGGGCGACACTGTGAGGCCAAGTAGGAGAAAACGACACTGTAACCTGTGAGATGTAGCACAAACGAATATGAAAAATAATAATATACATACTCTGCAAGGAAATTAGACACAACTGATCAGAGTTTGACAAATAACGAAGAGACGATGGACCTTGTAAAGTTATTAGAGGACACGGTTTTAATGTCGTCATGTGGCTCTGTAGCTTTATGAGAATTGGTCCCCAAAATGTCAAACATAGATCCTGAAATGATCTTCTCTTGCCTGCATGTATCATCATGTGCACGGCGGCTACATTGGTTTCGAATGGCGTCACTCTTTTCAGAATATATGGAATGGCGAATGCTTGCCTTACGTAAAAGCCCTTGTATCCTTGTGTGCAGGCCACAGATTGTAAATAAAGATGGACGGCGCGTCTCCACTTTGTCCCGTTTTATAAAAATGTAGCTCAAATATCCCAGATGCAGCATTTTGGACGACATTTTGCAGTAGTGATCATGGAGTGGGACCAAGGTGTTGAGGTCACGCCAATGTCGAGTCAATCATGATGTCTGGTCTGGGTTTTGAAGCATCGATCGACGAATTAACACCAAACTATCTGGAAAAATCTACATTTGAACAAACGATAATCATAATTATTTGTTTGGTCCATGTCCAGTGCACTTACATGGAGGAGACAGCGTTTATGACCTATTCTGTAGCCAGCCACCAGTGGGCGATCAAGATGTTCTGGCTTCACTTTTTCGGGGAGCCGTCGTGTCGTCCATCTTTAATTACAGTCAGAATTCAGGACCCCACACCACTGTCAGGGGCCCCAGATATCTTCACAGTGCCCCCTGCAGGACAGTGTTCACTCCCTGTGAAAACCTCAGCACACTTCCTGTGCCTCTGAACAAAGTTGCCAATACACTGACTGATTGGAAACCTGGATGACTGACGCACTGATTTCTGTATCTTTGTGTGTGTGTGTGTGTGTGTGTGTTTTCTGATGAATAAACGTGCAGATGATCCAAACGACGGAGCTGATGTGATGATCATTACTGTGAATGGGTCTCATTTGTTCTCGCAGTGCTCCGGGGGAAATAAACATTCTGCTGGCTGATGCTGTTATTGACTCACGGGGAGAAGCTCTGTGCTGTTAACCATGATTAAGTCATTACTCCTGGTGTTACTCCTGCCCAGAAAACGGTTTCTCTGCCCCTTGCCTGTCAGCAGTATATATATATATATACTGTTTATATATATATATATATACTGCTGACAGACAGATTGCTTGAAATGTGGTTTTCTGGCCTCAGGTTTAAATCATTGTGATGATTCACAAACTTGGATTTCTGCCACTGGGTGGATCTTTTATATTTGTCAAGCAGAGACACGACGCTGCAAAGTGCCACCGTCTGCTGTTTCTACTACTGCTGACACTTTCATGAATGAATGCAGGTTATAAGGGTTTATATTTACTGTAGTTTTTTTTTACATTAATAATAATATAATAGAACTTAATATAATTTAATATATATAGCAAGAGCAAATGGGTAAAAAAGCAATAAGACAAACTGACTTCTGATTAAAAGCAATAAAATAATTGAAATAATGAAATAAAGCAATACAATAAATACAAGTTAAAAGCCTTTTTATAATAAGATAATACTATACTACTGCTCCCTTTTATTTCATGGGATTTTTGCATCTTGATATTTATAATTCTTCTTCATAATTCCCATCCTTTAATTCTAAGGGTGCATTATTGCTGGTTTAGAATAGAAAACATTTCTTATTTGCATGCATGAGTTTTTCGTCCAGCTCGTGAGTCTTTGGACGCAGCAGTGAAAACCCTGATGGCTGGAGGGACAAAGGATTTCCAGAGGCGCTCGTCCTGCAGTGAGATCGGACGTCCACTGCAGTTTCTCCTTTGTCCAAGACGTTGTGCAGGGGATGGTTCACATTGTCCATGATGGCCTGCAGCTTTCTCACTGTGCATCCACACCACCAGGGTCCTCTTGCTGAGCCCAGAGCCTTTTCACCAGCTTGCCCAGTCGCCCAGTGGACGTCATCTATTTTTTCATCAAGCATGATTTAAAAAATGAGGCACATTTAGGGAACTGATATCTATGAGTGCGTAATTTGATGTGGTTTGATTGAATTCCAGGGAACCTTTGGGCCTTGGCGGCGGTTAAGGACTCATTCTGAGTGCCACTCTAGTTTCTTTTATAATTCCAGTCCTTTTTCACAACATCAGAGTGTGACTTTTTATTCACAGGCAACGTCATGTCTCGCATGTTGTCACAAAAAGCCTCATCAACCACAAAAACACATGGCGCTCTCCAGCTCCAGCTCTCCAGGCCCTGATAGAGGACTGTGGGTCATGAGGGCAAAAAGATGTTTAGACATTTATGGGGAAAATGATGACCCCTGTGAGGAAACTGGATTCTTTCCTGAACACACACACACACACACACACACACACACACACACACACACACACACACACACACACACACACACACCCTCAAAGAAAGACAACAAGAGAGCGGGGCCAGTGTTTCTTGGCTCGATATGAAAGACAGCTGTAGATTTCTGATCATGTCTCAGCAGCCCGGGGACATGTTGCAGTAACAGTGGTCTTTGTTCCACTGTTGTGACAGAACAGAGGAGGAAGGGAGGGAGACGCTTCCAAAACAGGAAGTCAGTCAGAGAGGATAGAAGCAAAATGACCCATAAACTGCCCCTTTTTTTTTCATATTTTATTTATGAAACTTCAGTTGTATAAAGAAGCAGCGCAGCTAAAAAAAAGACATGTAAACACACAAAAGAAGAATCTGCTCATGTAGAAAACAAATCAGCACCAACCGATAAATAGATATCTGCAAACCAGTGACCCACATACTCTCATATATGCACATTTAGTCCCTGCTTGAGAGATGAGACCAGAAAGGTTTCAGAGCAAAGTGAAGCTGCATCAGACCCGCTCCATGTTAGAGACTTCTGGAGGCCGGGTCTTAAAAGAAGGCACATCATCATTTTTTCCAAAGGCTTTAAATATTATCTTTTTGTGATAACTACACCATATTGTAATTTGTTACGCTGAAAACGGGATGGAGCTAAAAGATGCCTGGTCCGGCAAAAAATAGAAAAAGTAAGGGTCTGGAGTGAAATCACAGTTTGATACTTCAGAGAAGAGGCGACACAGTGGTGCAGCGGGTTAGAACTGTCGCCTCACACAGCAAGAAGGTTCTGGGTTCATACCTGCAGACCGTGCCGGGCCTTTCTGTGTGGGGTTTGCATGTTCTCCAGTCTGTGTGTGTAAAGTATAGATAATGGATGATTTAGAGGAGCGATTAAACGATCTGACCAGAACCTGTTTAGTTCACAGGATCAAAAGAGCAGGGAAATCAAACCTGTGATTATTCACCAATGAAATATTAAGCAGCTATTTCACAATTAAATCTCCAGCAGAATAATTAATTCGTTGCTGTGTAGTTACTCCACGTTTACTGGGAACTACAGGGATCAGTCATTTAATTGATTGATTGATTACTGAAAAGTAAATAGCAGCAATTTTGTCATTAATTCAGATCACGTATGATTATTATTTATATTAAATTACATGCATGTAATATTTGATAGGTAAGAGTCTTGGGTGGCGGCTGCTTGGCTTTGCAGCAACAATAAAACAGTTATATAAATAACTCATGTGTGGTGAGTGTAAAGTGCAAATGATCATTCAAGTCATTTTTAGGTAAAACTGATTTACTGGTTCTAGCCTCTAAAATGTGAACGTTAGTTTTTTACTTTGTCTTTAATGATGGAATTTCAGGCTTTGGACGGTTTAGGCAAAAAATAGTTTGAAGACATCACTCTTCAGTTTTTAAGTCATCGCTCATATTTACAACACAAGGGATATTTGTGACCATTTTCAGATTTTATCGACCAATCAACTAATCCGATTTTCAAGTAAATAACATTGAGATTAAGTTCAGTTGTATCAGTTGTACCATAATTCACAACCACAACATCTAGCAGCCATACGACACTATGACACATGAGGCTGGACATGTTATTTGTGAATAAGACAGTAAGTTAGATTTAGTTTTCAAATTATTATTTCTGACAGTGACACTAATGTGATATTTGTATGTTTCTTCGTTTTTCTTTAAATAAACTGTGATTTTAAAAACATCCCTGAGCCATAAAACACCTCAAGTTTACAGGATATACATTCTTTACTGTATTGTGATCATAATAGTTTTAAAACATGCTCTAAACTATGGTATTTTTCATTAAATATTAAAGAGTCTATGATCCACATGTGTGATGGGGACAGTATCTGAAGGACTAGGGCAGGTATTCTCCATAGAGAGAGCAGGAGCCGTCCTGAAAGTGACTTCCTGTACTAGCTCTCTGCAGCCTGGTGAGGCAGGTCCAGCAGAACAGCTGTCTGCACCGAGAGCACGTCATCATGTTACATCCTCCGTTTTTCTGCAGCATAAAACACAACATAACACACACGTACCACCAAGTTAACATGGTTTCAAAATGTGAAACAGGCCCAGGTCTGTCTGGGCTCATGATAGGATGACAGATATACACACCTCTATCTTGCAGAAGCAGTGAGGGCAGCTCTTGCTGTTGAACACCACCCAGTCCTCACTCAGAAACTCCGGCAGGACGACCTGCAGCATCCTGCGGCCGTATCTGCTCTGCAGGAGGCGCCGTCTCTCCTCGCTGCCGCTGGCGTAGTCGTCTGACAGAGCCCTCATCCCCTCTGAGAGACACAGGGACACAGGGACACAGGGACACAGGGCATCACGTCAGATTCACACTGACACACGTCTGCAGCCAAGCAAACGAATTATCTGCTTTCTACTATCAGACTGTTTTCTACTGTCATCTCAAAATATCAAACACTTGTATCTGCTTCCACTAAGACAGGTTTCTCTCTGCCACATACAAATGAATTAAAAGACCGTAATGAAATATTAAAATGACAAAAAAGAAGAATAATCTTTATCGGTTATTTCTACCTTCAATAGTTCTTCTCAAATGTAAGGACATTTTAATTAATTTATAACATTGTGTTAATTTATGACCAGTTCATAAGAACAAAGTCTTTTAACTTAAATTTTGATTACATTTTGTGTGACAAGTGAGAACCCACACTTTACATCTTCAGCTCTTTTACATGTAACTTGACAGATTTATACATTTTATTTACAGGCTCCTCATGTATATAAAATTCATTTCATTCATTCTATTATTTAAAAAATCTGCCAAACACTTTCTCATCAGATGATCAAAAATGCCCCAAACAACAACTAAATGATAATAAAAGTACAGAAAACACTGATAAGAGGCAAATCCTCACATCCTGAAACTTCAAACTCACCAAAAAAACATGAAACTATTATCAGGAGTAGCTGATTAATGATCTGTGGATTGTTGCTGAACAATGTAATGGGACCTTGTTTAACACGTTATCTTTGTGGTGGTTAAGAAAAAACCTTTAGAGTCGACCGATGTACTGATCAGCTGATGTTATCTACAAACACACATATCACGGATATATCGGTGTAGATATACTGTCCAATATGTGCCGATATGAAAACTCATTTTTACAGAACATGTGATTTAGAAATTGTGCAGCGGCTCCATTAAACACGAGCACACATCCTCGTGCACCTTGTGACTGCGGCACGTCCACGTGCCCCTGCTGAAGGTCGGCTTCCATCAGGTCCTTCAGGCTTTTCTTCTTCTGACAGTCCTGGGCTCCGTGGTACGTCTTCCTGCAGCCGACACAGAAAGGGAAGCGGCACACGGAGCACAGTGCCGCGGTGTGGGACTTCTCCACGATGACGGGCGAACCACAGGAGCGGCGAGGACAGTAGGTCACATCTGCACGTGAGAGGAGGAGAGACACGACATGAAGCCAATATAGAATTAAGTAACTTGCTTTTCATAAGAAGGTGCAAAAGATGATGTTTCTTCTGGTTCTTTAACTTCTCCGGAGGAAAGACTCGTGTATATTCCTGTCTCTAGTCATCCGGGTGTATAAAGGCTTGGAAAGCATCTTCAGTTTCACATGAACACACCAGACATGAGGTCCAGAGTCGACTGCAGCAGGAGACGATCGTAGCGGCTGAACAGCTCCTCTCCGACCAGACTCCTCACCTTCGAAACAGAACGAGAGACACAGAGACACGTTCTGAGGGATGTCAGAGAAATCAGGTTAAACCCAGAAGAGACTCCAACTAGAGCCCATCTCTGGAATCTGAGTAAAACAATTCCAATCACAATATATATATATATATATATTTTAATGGCAATGATCCCTAAGATGTTGTTATTAAATGATAAACTTTATTGTAAATAACTATAATGCAGTTGTACCGCTCTCTGCTGGAGAAACTACATAATGACACCATTCCCAAAGCATTTTTCTACTTTGTTATTTTGTCAAATTAAAGTTTTCATGCTGGAGGGTATCGGAAAAACATCAACAGCAATTTGTCTGTGAAAGGTTCTTATCAGCTGATTTCATACTTATGAATATATACTTCTATAAAAGCAGGTAAATAGTAAATACAGATCAGAAATGTGCCTATAGGAGAAAAGTATCACCCCCACACGGCTTGTCCACCTGAAACCACCTGATCTGTGAGGTACTTGTACTTTACTTGTGCATTTCCATGCTATGCTACTTTATTCTACTCCTTTGCATTTCAGAGGAAAAGAATGTGCATCTTACTTAATATACTTAAAAAAATTAAACCAAAATACTGTCTCACAAAATATGAAGATTTGATTTAGATGAAAATTCCTAACACTAATTCTGAAGTATTTATAATTTGCTTCAGGTCGTCCGCAATATGCAAGAATAAAAAATAAATAACAGAAAAATAATATATATTATTATTATCATTATTTTATTATTATTATCATTATTGATGCTTTGAATGCAAGAAGAATGTTATACATAAGCCTCTTTTTGGTAACGGGTAATATAAAGAATATAAACAGAAAGGTTAAAATAAACACACACACACACACACACACACACACACACACACACACACACACACACACACACACACACACACACACACACAAACACACACACACACACACACACACACACACACACACACACACACACACACACACACACACACACACACACACACACACACACACACACACACACACACACACAGGTGAGGGCTGTACCTGTGCAGGAGTGGGACTGGCCTTGCAGGACGTCTCAGGACAGGTGACGCCCCGGACGTTCCCCTCTGTTATCTGCATCTTACAGATCTGAGACAGACAGGCCTGACAGAAGATGTGACCGCACTCTGGCAACTGCACACACTCCGACCCCAGCCAGCCCACACAACACACGCCGCAGTCAAACAGGGTGACGGAGAACTCTCTCTGCTTCTGGGCAGCGTCGTGGATCAAGAGCTGCGACAGGAGAGTTAGTGACGGAGTTGGGGGGAGACTGGAGAGGGTTGGCTCTTTGTTCTGAAAGGATTCTCTCGGGTGCAGCGGCAGAGCAGAAGCTCCTTGTTCAATGTGATCGAAATCGCCTGAGGGGCCAGAGGGAAGCAAAGATGAAACATCCCTTTCATTTGAGGAATCTTCACTGTTCTGATCAGGGTCAGCCAATGGAAGAGGTTGGGTTTTGTTATCCTCTGACGGCAGATCATTCAGGATCTGTTCACTTGATTCTGACTCTCGTGCAGATGGCTGGGAATCATCAGAAGGCCCTGAATCCTCACTGAATTCATGTTGGGAGGGTGAACTACTTTCCTGTAATGCTCCAGCTCCCTGAGAGTCTGTGCTGCTCCAGTCTGAGGTGGGAGGATTTGGGCCTTCAGCAGGTATCACCTCCAGAGGTGGAGCAGAGACCCCTGATTCTTTAAGGTCATCTGTGGATCCTGATTCTGACGTGTCTCCATTGTTCTGATTCTGTGAGTTCAGGCTAAAGTGCTGAGAGCTGTGATCGTCCGAGGGGAGCTCCAGGTGAGTATGAACCTCCAGGAACCTGAGGGCATCCTCTCTGAGGAACTGGGCCCAGGAGAAGAGCACCACAGCGCCTCCGGTGGCCTGGTAGAGGTCGGTGAGCTGAGAGCACAGTGCAGAGAGCTGTGGAGGGAGAGAGAGTCAGAACTGTAGAGAAACATCTGTCTTCTTGGGTTATACATGTGTACACATCTGTACCTGTGAGAGTATCATCCAGCTGCAGGTCAGGGTGAAGGAAGGAGGGGAGGATGATGGGTAATCTGCAGGGAGTTCAAAGGTCAGGAGCAGAGGGGGGAGGGACGACAGCTCATACTGTCTCACGGTTCCACCTCAGGTAGGAAAACAACAACACAACGTGACCACCAGACATTAACAATACTCATGTGTATTTATGTTTGCAGATATAAAAACTTTTACATTTTACAGAATAAACAGCGTCATTGGTTTGTTTACCTTCTGTCAGAGCCACCGTGAAGTCAGCAGGAAGCTCCACCGACACTCGGATTTCACCGGCAGGACTCGACTCATTCCGGACAAACTCCTCCGGCCCGAAGATGCTGAGGAGAGCGAGCAGTTCGTCCTCCTGCTCCTCCAGGTCAGAGTTCATGTCTCCTGTGTCCCACACAGAGACCAACTCCCCTGAAGCTCCCTGTCAGCTGAGGACTGTGTGTTCCTGTGTTTCCTGTGAGTCTGTACAAGTCTTTACGTGTCTGTGGTTCCACCAGCAGCTCTGACAGTGATTCTGCGGCATAAGGAAGCAATGAGGCCCATCCCACTGCTGACTCATGTGTGTGTGATGCAAGGTCCCGAGCTGCAGCTGCAATTACATTAAAGAAACACACACACACACAGTTGTTCACAGCCTTACTTTGAAATCACAATACACATACACATGTCTTCATGAGGGAGGGTGAAAGACAAAGAAATTAAGGTTTGAGTTCATTGTTCAAATTCAGTTTCTACAAGTAAAGTGTAGTTTAATTTCACGGAAATTGACAGAAATGCTGTGGTATAAACTTTAAGTGTATTTTGATGTTACTAAATTTGTTTATAATTTTAATATAAATTGTGCTTTCCCCCCCTTTTTAATGTTTGATGCTCAGTTTTTTAAATGATTTTCTTTTACCTTAGGTATTAATGCACACATTCTGAGATACAATGAAACTTTACATATTTGACCTAAGGCCTAAATATATTTTTGATTTGTTATATTTTATACTTTTGTTAATATTGTTAATAAAGATTTTGCTGTCATTTTTCTTTTAGTTTGTGGAAATGTGTGATCTTCCGTTTTTTACAAATAACATTTTCTAATTCATCTTCTTATAAATGTAACATTTCTCAGGACAAAGAGGGAAAATGATCCAGTATTTCACAAAAAGGCAAAGATTAGAGAAAAAACAATTTATAGAAATTAGCAAGTACAACAATTCAAATATCAGTATAATAACAGTCACAGAGGATTAAGGAACATTTACCTGTGATACTTAGAACAAGATGTTTATAAAATACAATGCAAATAAGAAACTATCATGGCACTAAATGTCTTCCTCAGCAATAAAGTGAACAAATAAATTGAAGACAGAATGTGACAGAGTATGAAGTTTTAACTAGATGAAGTCAGTTGTAGCTGTAGTTTTCCTTCAGCTTGACTTGGACCTTCTCTGTCCCTGTCAGCATCCTGTCGACTCCCTGGGGTTTCACCACCACCTTACTCTGGGATCCGACAGCAGACGCTGGAACGAGAGAGACAGACACAGTATTTACAAACTTTTATCATATTCTCTGTAAATATCACAGATTAAAAACACTAGGTTGGAATTGTCGTTTTATCAAAAGCTTATTCAGTGATATTTCTGAGCATCTCCTGTGATAGGATTTTGTTGGAGGTATTGTAACTGAAGACGATTCCCACCTTTCACCATGACACACTCGTCCTTGTGTCTTGCCTTCCATGCCTTCAAATTACAGGCCTGCGAGCAGAAGAAAACCTTGTGGCAGCGGCCACAAGACGTCAGCTTCACGGACGCAGAGCGACCGCAGTGATAGCAGAACTTGAACAAGGGTTTCCTGGAAAAGAAAATTCACACATATAGAGTTGGAAAAAGGGCCTGGAAAGTTATTTTTAATGACCATTTTGTTAGAAAAAGAAATGGGACAATATGAACATGCTTCATTGACATGTACCTGGGTTTTTCTTCACTGTGTGGTCGACCTTCACATCTGAGGGGGGGCTTGTTGGAGGAAATGGCACCAGGCTCTGTGTACACAAACCTCTCTATGTTACTGTTGCCTGTTAGTTCACATTAACACAGTGATACACAGAGTGGGATTTACAGCCACACTTCAAAAACATCATGATACCACCCTGACCATTTAGTGTGAGCTGCTGTTCTCTGTCTAAAGTCTCCTTCTCCCTCCGGACAGCCGTCTGTCTCAGCAGATTTCCCATCATGCTCAGAATCCGGTGCCGTATTATGAATGTTTCCCTCTCCCGATGTTTCAAAGCGAGATAGGGAGTGTTGGCAATACGCCCGTCCTGGATAGGAACATTAAACGCACAGACAGATGTTCAGATTCAGAAATAAGTTATAGAAACAAAAAACTTCTCAGGGCTTGTTTACTTTGTACAGTTTGTTTACAGAGTGTCAGAGAAGAGGTGCTTCAACTCCATCAGCAAAAATATGTATATTTGTCAATTTAATATCTTACAGTAAAATAGCAGAACTCACTACAGCCTCAACAAGTACAGGAACACTGGATCAGCACCACTGACACAAAATGAACGTCAAAATAATCACAAAAGTAGGACTAATGCAGGACTTCTGTATTGAGGTGTATTAGACTGCACATGACACAATACAGTGGTAACTCTGTGTCCTGCCATGCAAACATTTGAATCACCTACACAGTGTTCGTACAGACGGTGCGTTACCTGGTTAAAGGAGTTGTATGCAAAGTCGACTGCGGTTCCCACAACGCCACCCACCGTAACCGGCATCAGGAAGTCAGCACCAGCCTTAACTAACATGTTCAGCTGCGTCAGACACACACACACAGGACGGAGTGACTCAAAACAGCAGCTGCTCTTTTTCCTAAAGATCACAGAACACACTTATTTGCTCACGATGTTGAAAACTGTACGAATGGGACTAGTTCGGAGCTTCTTAGTGCGCAGTGATCTGTGCTGTTTTCAGATGTTACATGTGAAACTGAGTCTCACTTTCTCAATGAAATACAGTCTTTGCATATTGGAAAACAGGTGAGAAGATAAACACAGACTCAAAAGTAAACAACCACAAATATTTAGACATGCCGGACAAATGTCACCGCACCAAAGTTCACTCAGCTGCTAAATGTACATTTTTAAATCAACTTTATGCACTTTTTGGGGATAACATTTTGTGTGTTTGTGTGTTTGTGTGTTACCAGTTGAAGTCTGTCGCCACACAAATGGTAGTTGATGTTGGAGACGGCACAGAGGGCGCTGCCCACCTCGCGGCCCAGAGGGAGGTTGGGATCTGCGCCTCCTAACAACAGCTCCTCCACAGCCTAACAACAGTCAAAGACAGAGTGGAGTATTATGCACGTGTGTACAGTGTGTGTGTGTGTGTGTGTGTGTGTGTGTGTGTGTGTGTGTGTGTGTGTGTGTGTGTGTGTGTGTGGGTGTGTGTGTGTGTGTGTGTGTGTGTGTGTGTGTGTGTGTGTGTGTGTGTGTGTGTGTGTGTGGTATCCACCTGGTCATTGCCACTTGCTATAGCCAGAGAGAGAGGGGAGTGTCCACTCCAGAGGAGGTGTGTGCTGGCTCTGTGTGAGAGCAGAAGGGCCACGACCTTACTGGCATTCTGAGAAAACACAATCAAACACATGGGTTGTTTAAATGGAACATGAACACACTGTGTGATATTTGTGATCTGCCTCACACTAAACATCCTGCTGCTCTTATCTTATGGAGAGGCAACAGCAAAGTTGTGTATTATCTGTACAACATGATGCAGACCTGAACCGTCTTTGTGTCATGTTAGTGGTGTGTAGTTGTGAGTGTGTGCACGCACAGTACTGACCTGGAAGTCACCGTCTCTCTGACAGGCCACATGCAGAGCGGTTCTGCCTCCTCCGTTGAGACGTGGCTGCTTGTCAGTGCTCAGTGTTTCCTGAGCCTTCTGGAAAGTCCGAAAAGAACAAGAATGAAAAAACGTTCTTCTGAGCTCATCAATCAGCTTCAATAAACTCTGTTATGAGGCGTGACAGAAGACTCGCACCTTATCTGGTTCAAAGATGTCGTCCTGGTCACAGGCCTGTGCGTCCGGGTCGGGGATGGCACAGAACAGCAGCTCTGTGATTTGGGGACCTGCTTTCCCAGGCAGTGCTGCAGCCACGTGCAGCGGATAAAGGCCTTTCCTCTACAATAAGGATGAGAGGTCGAGGGGAATTTGATGGTTTATGGATTGTCTTTGTTTAAACTCTGTGACATCACCCATGTGGTTTCTCTTTGGCTCAACCTGCCATAAATAAACTCTTCCTTTGGAGGAGGTGAAACATGAGTTCCCTACCTCAGGTGGAAGGGGAATGTCAGTACGAGCTCCATACAGCAGCAGCCTCCGGACGCCGTCAGTGTCGGACGCCATGATTGGTAAAAAGAGGACAGGCATGGGCACCTTGGATAGGTTGGGGTTGGCTCCCCGCTCCAACAGAATCTTCAGGGTTTCCAAACGAGCGTCGTTTCTGCTCAGACGGACACACAACATGTAAAACTCACACAGAGACACATGCAAAGTGTCATCGGAGCAGAACAGCGTAGAGGAAGAGAGAGAACTGACTCAATTTTCATGGCAGCCATTTTGTGTGCAGTCTCCTGTGTGTCCTGGAGGGTGGAGCTGCTGACGGAGCAGGTGGAGTCAGACGACTGCTCAGGGGTCAGTTCTTCGTCCTGCAGCAAACGGACGAGATGACGACTTATTACTCCAGTAGGTTTGTTAATTTGTATGTTTCTCTGTTTGTTCGTAAGCAAGATTCCATTAAAACTACAGGACGGATTAATCACGACACTTGATGGAATGTTGATCCACCACAGCGGGTGTAAATAAGACATTTTTAACATTGACATTTTCACTGATTTCCCAGGAGGTAATTCATGGATCTTGATGAAAAATAAGCAGGAACACGTAGAAGACTGATATCTGTGGGTTGACGTGCAGCTTCATTTAAGGCGACTGTTACAACGGTTAAACAGTAACAGGAAGGTGTCTCTGTGCTTTATACCTGAACCTCTTCTGCTGTTTCAGCTCCACAGTCGTTCCACTCCAACACCTCTTCATCCTCCTTGTGAATACGTCTCACACTCTCTTCAGTGTCTGTAGATCTATAAATGCAACATTTTCATGACAATTATCGTTTTGCTTTGTCTTAATTATTATCCAAAAAGATATGGAATATATTAATATACAGATTCTGCAGAATAACGTGTCAGAGCAGTGTTAATAGCGACACTCCTACCGGTCAGAGTGCTGGCTCAGGGTTGTGTTAGAGGTCTGAGGTCTGTTGTGAAGCGCGAGTGGGTCCGTGGTGAAGTCCACTTGGCTGATCTGGGAACTGCTCCCACATGAAGATGGATTCTTTAAAACCTGACGACACATCGGACGATGCAAAGCCTTTTGTTTCAGTTTGTTTTCAATGCAAAACACAAATATGAACTACAGATTATGAGAAAACAAGAAAAGTGCACTTGTGACAAAAATGGCAACATCAGATTTAACAATATGTTTAAGTACTAAAACTACATTAGGTTCTGACTTGGGTTTGAGGTGACTCCAACATAGAGGTGTTCAGAGAGTGAAACGGGTAGAAGAGGACTTGACACACGGCGAGGGCAGACATCCCCTCACAGTTCAGCTTGTCTACATGAACACCTCTATTCAACAACAGGCGCATCACATCGTGGTGGTTGTTTATCTGGCAGACACAAAGAAGAGTAGTCAGGGACACTTTGATTTTTACACCTAAAAATATACAAATCCTTGAATGTTGTGTGTATTCATTTATTGTCTCTTACTTGTTACATAGTGTTGATTTACCAAACAAAAGGCTAAACATTGAATAGTGTCTTACTGTGGCGGCGATCAGTGCAGTGTTGTCCTGTGAATCTGCGACATCAGGGTAAACCGTACGAGCCTTGAGGATCTGAGTCACAGCCTGTAGCTCCCCCCGGGATGCGTGCCGGATCAGCTGCTCGGAGGACACCTCCAAAATCCCTTTGGGACCAAAACCGTCCCTGTTCATGGAGAGGACGGCAGCCACGTCCCAGCACACATGTTCAGCCAGTCGTCTGAGAAACACACATACAAACCTACATGTTAGACACTTGCAGTCATGTTTGCAGTCACTTATACAAGATGTGTGGCTCCTACCACGACTCCAACCAGCACTTTTTATGTTATAACACATGTCTGACCTGTGTGTGTGTATGTTCCCCCGCAGGCGGGCCTGTAATGGCAAATCGGCGTATGGGTCTCGTTTATAGCCCAGGTACGGATTGATGTCCGGCTCCCACAGCTCGCCAAAAAATTGCTGATCCAGCACTTTTCTCCGGCGTGGGGGCAGAGGCAGTAACTCTCCGTTGGTTGAGAACCTCTCTATGCCGGGGGGGTAGATACAGTTCTCATCCATGAGCAGCAGGTCTCGGTCGGCTTGCGTCTGATGAGAACAGGGAATCAGTTCATCTGCTTTAAAGGAAGTCACAAAGCTCATGTAATTATTCACGGTAGAAGAAGTTTACCTTCGGGAAAGAGAGAATGGGCGGCTGATAAAGAGGAGAGAGAAGCACAGGGGGCATTTCAGAATCGCTTTTTGCAATTGTATAGATATTTAATGACATAATTCACCACATTTGATTGTGTAAACACAAAAACACAACTCTACGGTCAGGTGAGGTGTTTTAGGACTTCCAGCCTGGACCTCGACATTGTTTTAAAATCAGTAAAACGTGATTCTTGCAACCAAATACTAAATGCAGATGTTTCAGCGGTAACACAGTAATCAGCGTATACAGTACCTGAGTCAGGGCATCTGGGGCGGCAGCTGGGTCCATGTAGGCAGCATATTCAGGAAAGTCCTTGAGACTAAAGCCCTCCTCTAAAGGGGAGCAGAACCTCAGGAGGAGCGGCCCGTCCCACAGACCCACATCCTGACAACCATCGGAATAAGTCACCACCCCCGGACCCAACCTCTGGTCAGTGTGGAACAAACCCTGAGGAGGGGGAGAGGGTATTTACTATGTACTGGTATTTTAATCCACAGTGTCATCATCCACGCAAACCACTTTACCTGAAATGTGGCTCCATTAAGAAACACTTGTTGTCCATATCCTTCCCGACTGTTGAGGTAGAACTTGCCGGTGAACTTCGGTCCCATGGGCCAGCAGTACTGTCCGTCCCCATGTCTGTAGTCTTTGTAGTAAGAGCCCTCGTGGTACTACACAGAGGAGCAGACAGGGAAATCACACAGCTTCATTTACTGCAGGAGACAGCCAAAGTGTACTTTACTTGAATATAATTTATTATACTACTCCACTGTGTTTTTGTATTTAACTTACTAGGAAAGTACAAGGAGCATTTACAGGTACTGTACTTAGGGACAACTTTGAGGTACTTGTACTTAACTTGAGTATTTGAAATTCATGCTACTCTACTTTATCTTGTAAATTTTAGCCTTTTAATATACATCTGTGTATTTATAAATACTGCAATTTTAACTCGACATTTTTAGCAGCTTTACTTTTTAGAAATTGTGTTTTTATATTGAAATAAAATATCAGAGGCGCTAAAATCCAGAACTAGATGTGTCCTGGTTGATTAGAGTCAGTGGAGACAGGATTAGAAACCATGGAGTCGTCTCCTCCTGAATGTGAATGTATGGATGTGTCCTCAGTGAAATCTCTGATAAACATAAAGATAAACATCTCTCACCTCTCCGTTCTTAAAGGTGTATTTTCCTCTTCCATGTTTCAATCTGTCCATAAACTCTCCCTCGTATCGGGACCCGTCGATTCCTTCCTGGACCCCGAGGACGAGCTGCCCCTGTTTCCCGGGGGGAGCTGCTCGGTGGTCGGCTCTGTGTCCTCCTGACCCCGGCTCCTCACCTCCACCTCCACGTCCTCCTCCTCCTCTTCCTCCTCCTCCTCCTCCCCCGGCTCCTCCGGCTCCTCCCGCCGCCTGGGGAACACCTTTCCTGGTCCTCGACAACATTTCGCCCGGAGCGAGTCTCTGGACACAACTCGGTCGGAGTCACTCGCTGATTCAACGGAAGGTGAATCTACCGGTGAACCGTTAAAGTCCGAGGAGGAAACTTTCCAACGTCTCTGATCTGATTCGTTTTCTAACGGTTAAAGTCTCCCGCTGGTTGTCATGGAAACCCCTCACGCATGCGCTCAGGGAAAACTAACGTCCCACCAGCACCAGCAGCACTGATTGACTGGTCACTCACACGGTTGATTAACAGGAAATTGATTGACATCTTTTCATACTTTATACATTTTTTTAAGTATGTTTTTTAAGTCTAAACTTCTCTGGGGCCACATCGTCAAATGTGAAGACTTTTCTGTGACATTAAACTCATAACTCTCCCGGGGTTGGACTGTTTATAGATACACAGTATGTTGTTTTATATTATATAAATAATCAAACTATGTTTCTGCTTTGCTGAGTTTTTATACTTTACAGAGAAAACCATATTTATTTTTATATAGTTTTTAAAGAGTGACGGTAACGTGGGATAAACCCACTGTCAATAGAGGAGGAAAGAGAGAGTAAGTCACCTTGTTAAAGGTCAGTGCTCCTCCACATAGGATCACTGGAGCATGACCTCCCTGTGTGTGTGCGTGTGTTACCTGACACTCCTGGTTTCTGCCTGTGTTATTATGGGATGGCAGTTTTCATCACAGCTTCATTAGAGACGTGTCAGAACACAAAGATATTTCTCCTTTCAAAGGTCTTTTAGAGAAGTGCAGTTAGTTCTTCAGTTCTTTATTACTTTATGTATTTATAGTTTTAGGCAACAATATTGGTTCTGCAGCATTTACCAACAGCATACTCCTGAGACCCGACCTTAACAACTCGCAAGGAGTTGGGAAAAAAACTGTTTAGTCCAACAACGTGCATGAGCTCTGAGTGCGTAGTCGATTAAGGTCAAAGCAATAACAGGAAATCAGCTACGCCACCATCAAGCTCAATCAAGTGCCTAAAGAATTCCCTTAATTCAGAGGTTCCAAGCAGGACGCCCCGTAAGAAAATAAACATTCCTGGGACCCCCTTGTGTGCCTGCATATTTGTAAAGAGGTGTCAATGTGTTGTTTAAACACTTTACACACTTAAATGCATCATATTCTATTCACAGCGTCCATGTTTTCTCCACATTCTGACTTCAAAACACATAAAAACACAGAAGTCAGAGCAACGACTTCACAACTCGGGCAATGGGACCTTCAGAGAAGCACATGAATGCACAGACAGCTCAACATTATAATATAGAAACAAGCAAAGCTACAGAAATGATTCTAGATATTTCTTAAACTCCATCTCAGTGCAAAAAGAAGATTAACTTCAACTCTGACTCGTTTTGAACAACTTCATCCTTTTATTAGTCAGTAATTCAAAACAACAACATAAAGATTCTATGTTAAAGACACTCTTGAAAATTATATTAAGTGTTTATAAACAGCAGTTACTGAAAAACGTCAAAGTGGTGGAGCAGGGACTCAGTGCTTACGTACAGTATTTACATCAGCTTCACGCTTCTTTCATCCAAAATCATTCTGTTTCTGAGAGTTGCTCTTTAACATGTAACTTTACAGGCAGGTTTATTAAAGGACAAAGGCAAAACACAGAGAGGCGAGTTAGACCATCTTCAAAAGTTCTCAGTAGGAAGAGAAAAAGTCAATTTTAATAAGACCAATGTGCACATGGCTGAGTTTCATAGTCAGACCATATTCTTCTGGTTGAAGGTTTTCAATTGAGAATCTGTTCCACACCTATTGTTAATGTGCACTTGTATGAAAACATAAAGATGAGTATAAAGGTAAATTCCCTTCAGTCTTCCATTCAGGAAGTAGATTTGAGTGCAGTGTGCAGAGAGACATGAGAAGCAGGGAGACGAGGGGGCAGCCTTCTCAGGCGTTGCTCCGTTCTTCTACTGTGAAAGACTCCACGGGACGTTTGCTCAGGGCCTTGATGTCGTCCAGGAGACCGGTGGGGGTCAAAATGTGGGAGGACCCTGGAATCAAAGTATAGAGAAATATTAGGCTCAATCAATGTATTCATGTGGAAAGACAAAGAAAATACGAGTCACCAAATCATTACCAACCAGCAACCAAACACATTTAGCATAAAGTTTCAAATTCAGAAATACACAAATACTAAATCGTCCAGGAAGAGGTAGGTTAACCCATAATCTGTGTAATCTTGTATTAACACTCACCTATGATGACCTCGCAGGATTTGACGGACTGGGTGACCTCGTAGGCAGAACGCATCTCTGAGAAGGTGATTCCCCCGATGATGAAGATGATGAGGCGGGAGCCAGTCCGCCGCTCGTCCTGAGAGCTGGTTTTGTGCTTCTGACGGGCGCTGAGGGGCAGAGGATGGATGGAGGAAACGTTTATAAATTTAAAACTGCAGACTGAATGTTCAAATTATGGGGGGAAAAAACATAAATAGGCATCCCGGCAAGAAAGAAACGGGATAAATACTCGGAACTAACCCTGGATACCGAACATAGACCCGGAAACATCAAACAATCACCAAAAACACCACATCACAAAGCTGGAGATGAATACAGTTGAACATATTACCACTGGAGGGCGCTAGATTATCACACTATGACTGTCAAAACCGTCCCTGGGATTGTTTTTGTCAGATGAAAGTGAGAAAACTGGTTTCCTGTTATGTTTGAGTTATTGCCAGTTAAAAGAAATAAGAAGATATTTGGTACGTGTAACACTGTGAAACAAGGAAAGTGTTGGTGATAAGTAATTGGGATCAAATATAAAAAAGTCTGATCAGAACTTCTCTCGCAGAGAAACGAACTGACCCAGTTCTCGTGCGATGACTCATACACAACCCACCTGACAGCTCCGGAGCCGTTCCAGGCAGCAGGAGACTCGGACTGGTGGGGCCACTCTCTGGTGTCCAGCTTGTTCTCCACAGCGTCCTGAAAAGTGAAGGATCATTAACTTATCCATCATCTGCAGAAGTTAAGTCCCACAGAGATTTTGTGAGGTATCTTTCTTTCTAACCAGCAATTTAAAAACAAGTTTCAAACCTGGATTTTTATCTGACGGTCCTTAAACATTCCTTCTGTTTGAGTTTGACCTTTTCTTTTCCCAACATAAAACCTGTAGTCTGTGAAAACTACTTAAGGTAGTAAAAGTCTTTTATTTCCAGTGAATAGAGCTAATAAGAAGGGAAGCAAGTGTGATTTTGTCGTCAGTAGTTCACAGCAGCTACGAGGTTAAGTGATTAGGAAACAGTACTTAATCCTCGAACTACAGAGAAAGAACATAACTACACAACAGTTTCTGCTGCCGACGATAAGATGCATCAGGGGATGTGAACACACAACTTAACATGGAGAGAAACAATCTGATGTCAAACACTTATCGGTCTCCAAAACTTTCACTCTAGGTTCCGACTCATCAAAGACTAGTCTGTTTCCTGCTGCAGGAGGAAACTGGTCTCTGCAGTGAACAGGGAACCTTGTTGTATTCACCTCTTTTACAGAACACATATAATGCTTCAACGATATAAGCACTTAAGAATCAGTACAAAGGGAAGTTGATGAAACAGAGGGACGCTCCCGAGGGATCAACACTCAAATTTCACAGGGGGACTGGGGTAGCATAGTGACCTAGATCGAGCTGCATGTGTGATGTGTAAGACGTCTCCTTTTACCTTTACACCCTACATCCTTTAAATCACCGCCTCCTACCTGTACGCAAACCTTGAAGGTATGCCGTTTAAATTATTCTCATACCTTTAGCCCTAGTTTTGACATAAGAGTTTGGGATAAAAGTATAAATGCTGACAAATGACTGAATATAAGTATAAATGGTACAGTAAAATAATCTCCCCTCACTGACCTCCATCACATCTTTTATGACAGGGGTCCATCTGGAAAGGTTGTACGTCTGATCCTGGGAACGATCCCGTCTGGATGGTTTGCGAGCGAAGAGCTGGAAACAAAAATACGTACGAGAAACAATAAGCGGGATTCAGGGGCCGACGGGAGAATTGAATAGACGAAAAAAACGAAAACACGATGACACGCAAGATAAAGAACTCGTCCACGATCTTCTCCTCTGCTCCACGTACCGATGTGATGATGGGGACGCCCAGTTCTTTCCAGTTCAGGATAAATTCTCGTTCATCCTCGATCTTGACATGTTGGATGAGTTTGTTCAAGTTCTCGTCTGTTGTTCCTGTTTACACACAAACGAACAAACAATCAGGGTCTTAGTGTCTAATAATATATAATAATGTACGACTACAAAGCAGGGAACTACTTTACAGACGAATAGAGACTAATCTGCTGAGTGTAGAGGAAGGTCGTACCATTTTGGCTGAAGATGTAGAGCAGCACGGCTCTGACCTTCTCGTGGGTGCTGTACGGGTGGAGCAGCACCGGCAGCAGGGTCCTCATTTGATCTTTCACCTTCACCCCCTCCACGTCCGACCCCACAGCGAGGTCCTACACGGAGCCAAAACACGTTTCATCTTTTCATTAAGGCTGGGAATACTGGGAATGACCAGTACAACAATCCCACTCTTTTCCTTTAAGACACGTTTTAGAGGCAGATTTAGAGTTAAATGTCAAACACCACTCACTAAACAACAGTCCACCCACTGACTCACTCCATCTAGGTTGAGTGGCAAAAATGTTTGGCACTTTCCCCCCCCCCACCAAAACAAAAACAGGACCACGGACAGACCTGTTCCGCTTTGCAGAGTTTCTCCACGTTGTTCGAGTATTGTTGCATACAGTCCTCGGCCAACTGCAGGTGAACGGCTTGCTATGAATTCAAAAACAGAGAGAAACAGTGTGACCCTTGTAATTTGTACACATATTATTATTGGAGTTTCAAAATAATTTCCCATAATAAAAAGGGTATATATCATATAATTATTATGACTTTCCATTCAGTTTTGCTGCTACAACATGCCTAAGTTAACCACACATGAAAACAGGGCTTTGCAACACCACACCCAACCACAACGTAATGATCCCTTAGAGCTATAATTACAGGTAGGATGTAAAAAAAAATATTTGTCCTTAAACCTGTTGCATGTTGGATCCAAAAAAGTATCAAGTCCTACAAGTCTATTCAAGTTGAAGAGATAGCCTTAAGGTAAGAGTAAATGCTTTTTAAGTAAAGTGATGCTTCATACCTCAGTCAGCTGTTTACGGAACGAAGGCATCTTCTTCATCATCTGGGCCAAGTTGCTAATTGTGATCTAGAGAGAAAATGTAATCAAATGCTTGTTCAGGTATTTTAAGTCAAGCATGAAGCTCATAGTTCCAATAGATCGAGGAAAACACTGTACCTTCCCATCCGGCTGTTTCTTGCTTGCAGATATTTCCTTGACCATCTTGGGGATTTGTCTGTTGTGAGAGAAACACAGGGTCAGGGTCGACGTGAGGAAGACAGGAACAGGGTCGACGTGAGGAAGACAGGAACAGGACACATCCACCAATCAGATGCTGCTCACACTTACTCTGAGACCTCAGCGATGTGCTTGTGCCTCAGCCTCACCCAGAGCATGTCGTCCTCATTCAGCAGGGCCTGCTTCTCCGAGCCATCTTTGGACTTGAACCTGGCCACAAAAACAACCAGATAATTGGTTTCAGCTAGAAATGTTATAATCTGAAAGACACATTGACTGATAGAGGAGCATATTTTGCATGTGTGAATACGGAGAATTCCAGGGAGAAAAGCTTGTATCACTTGTAGGTGTCGTTGGTGACGTTGATGAGGTCGTAGGCCATGGCCTGGTAGGTCAGCTCGTGTAGGATGGGGCTGACGGGGTCAAAACCTCTTTCCACTATCAGCAGCTGGGCCTGAGTCTTTACCTGGTGATAGAGGAAAATACACAAAAAGGAACATTCATTATATTTTTATACTATGTTAATATTATAAAAAACCATGGTTACAGCTTTATGACACATGTTTTCCTTGCTTTCTGTGATAATGCTGCCACCAAGCAACAACTGCAAACATTTTCCTTTTTAAATTTCTGAATGGGGTCAACACCTTGTTAAGGTTTAACTGTTAAACTGATGGAGAAAAAACACAGTATCTCCGGTTTCTCATTTGCTCCCTGGTCTAAGACCTTGTTTATACTGCCAACATTCCTTATTCAGCAGGAGTCTCACCTTTTTCTTGCCGTTGTCGTCCAGCTCGTAGTGTCTGGCCAGCTTGCTGTCCACCAGCTCTGCGAGAGTCTTGGCATTCTCCATGTTGCTGTCTCTGGAAATGATATAAACAGTTTTTACATGATTTGTCATTAATTAAAATAGGTTTAACTGATGCAATGTTACTCTGCCTTCTAGTGCAGCCAAGCAGATCAGGTATAAACACATTTGATATTTGATGTGATCACTACTTTATCTAGTACCGTGCAACCTGAGCCTCATGTTCTGCCACAGTAAGATAACACATCCTGGTTTCACTTCAACTTTCTCTCCTGAACGCTCTCACTGTGCTTTAGGGGCTGAGGTGTGTTGTAAGCTGAGAAACCAAATCTTCTCTGACATACTTCTTGTATCTGATTCCCGGATACTCGTCCAACGTGGCACAGAGAGAGACGAGCTGGTCTGCGAGGGTCTCCAGGGTTTTCTTTTTGTCCTGGCTGTTGGGACTGTAGATGCTTTGGAAAGCTCCCGGATTATCACATGTGAACACCTGAAAGAAAGGTTCAATACACCAGTGAAAAATAAATCGTTTACTTAATATTTTAACAATCTACACATAATCAAATAATGAAAGCAGAGTGTGGAACATTTCAATCCCGTGATAATTTTTGCTGGCTCCAGATCTAAATGTCTAAATATTTGAAGAAATAAATAAGAACTGTATTATACTTTGTAAAGATCTCAAAAAACATTTGGAACTAGTTACTGTTCTCAAGCCACTATAATAAAAACATTGCAAAATCATTACATCACAGCTTGAAGCAGCCAACTCCCACAAAGATTCACACAGAAAAATCCTTCTCTCAATGACAAAGCAAAAACGATTCAAACAAGGGGATTTTCCTTCAGTTACTAAGGAGCCACAACAGAAAAGAGAGAAAGGAAGGAGTCACCACTCACTTGTGCCTCTTGCGGCATGAAGGACATGTTGATTTCCTTACAGACTCGTATGTACTTTCCACAGTACAGCTTCATATTGTTGAACAGGTCATCAGGACAGTCTGTCGGACACAAAAACATCACAACCATTTAGCTGAAGTCAGTTTAAGTGTCATTTTGTAAGTTATGCTGCTGTTATAGTAGATTAGAGTTGATATTTGTTTGTTACTTACAGTCAGTGAAATAAACGTAAGCTGCTTTATACTTGGGTTTGGTTTTGAAGTCCGCAATAAAGGCATCCACACACTAGAAGTAAGAAATAGAAGGTAGAATGAAACTAGGAAAGAAACACTGTCATAAAGGAAATCAATTTAAAGAAATGAAAACTTGAATCCAAAGGCAAAATGACCATTACAGGGTTATAATATCAAACCTTAGCAGTGGGTGGCATGAAGTAGATGGCCTTCATTTCTGGAACAGGCTCCCTGATTCTGTACAGGTCCTCCACAACTACATATTTAAAACAAGATATTTAGTTTAACAGCAGTGACGGGAAATCCACATACCGACTAAATAATAAACTGTTCAGTCTGATGTCTGAACAAAGTGTTTCACTAACTTGTTATTTTTTCTGACATCAGGTCGGACATTTTGCAGCATGATGAGACGAGCTTGGTGGTGAAAGGGTCCAGAATCAAAATCTGTGAAGACGATAAATCAGTAGCCAACAGTCAAGTTATGGATCACACTGAACTATAACTGACAGGTTATGGAGCAACACAAAATTTCTTGAACTGCAAAAATAGAGACATTACAATTCTGTTTTGAGAATCTGTGCGCAACTGGAATCAATCACGAAAAATAATGTATTAAATTTTTGGTTCAGACGCAGGAATTTGTTCCACTTTATTTAACGTAGAGACATTTTCACTGATATATAATTCATAGATCTTGATGGAAAGAAAATCAGTCATATTCTTTAAGGGACTGATTTCTGATGAGCGTGTGGAATTTGGTGCGGCTTGGTTGAATTTAAGGAGACTGTTGGGCCTTTGGCGGCGGCGTGCCCTTCACTGAGTGCCACTGTAGTTGGATCTGGAGCGTGGAGGTCGTCTTTCCTTTTGATTAAACTTTAAGAAGTGAGGGCTGTCTTACCTTCCATATATCCGATTTTCTGCTGTCAGCTATAATCGTTTCTTTTATTCCTGTAAGAGACACAGAACATGACTCATGAAAAACAACATGACTCAAACAGGGATGGAAAATTCATGTGTTCAGTTTGTGCTTCTTGAACCTGAACTCTTGAGCCCAACCAGTCGTCTCTGCGACATCTTCACCATTTAACTACTTTGTGTTTATTCAGAAGTAACCAGCTCCTAACCAGACTTTGAGTGCCTGAGGATGTGAGGCTTTCAAAATCAGAACAATCTTTTTAAAAATCACTTCTTAAAACATATATTACATTTCGTTCTCAGCCTTTTATTAGATTCTATTACAGTTCACAAGCTGCATCGTTTGTGAAACCTGTTTGTGCTTTCTAACAGGTTTCACCCCACACACACACACACACACACACACACACACCCACACACACACACCCCCACACCCACACACACCATTCTTTGGTTATTCTTGTTTACATAGTTTTATGTGAAGTCAAGTCCAACGTGTTCTTTAGTGTTCTTCTCTTTACTGTTACAAATGTTGGTGTTTTAATAAAGCCCAGAAACCCTCCACTACACCCCCCCCCCCTCACAACCGAGCTATGAAGGTATGGACCGATCCATGGCTAGAAAACCGAGGATCCGAACATAGTGACCATTGATTCTTCTTCTTCTTCTTCTGATGTGTTAGTGGATGGGTTCACTGGTTTTAAAAGGAGCGGAACCAGCTGACAGGTCGCTACTGTCTCCACATCCTGGTGCTGTAGCTTCACTTTACCGCAACACCACCGGAAACAACACAACCTGGTGCGAGCGTGTGTCGGTGTGTCAACGACAGACGGAGACGTGCGAGGCGGGGCTCCCGGCGACTACAGCGGGGCCACAACATGGAGACATGTCGGCGAAACGACAGGACGGTGTTCGTTGTGTATTCTGTTGTCATCACTTGACTTCACGCACACACGCATTTGTAAACTTCCGTTGTGAAACACAACAAGATCTGGAGCTGAGGTTCCCTGTGAGAAACGTTCAATGGAATAACACGCAGTCGCTTTTAAACCCTTAACGTCATAATAACAAAACATGTTTAACGCTGTTTCCCCTCAACGTTAAAAAGTCTTTCGTTAGACGTGAACTTACTTTTCCAAACTAGTTTCTTCAGCCCGTGATCCGAACCCGCCGCCATCTTTCTTTTCCTCCTCTTCCTGTACCCTGTGTCCTTCACTTCTGACGTCATCCGCGTCATCAAGTGTGCGACGGAGCGTTGTAGTTTTTTTTTAATTCCCAAACGAATAAAACAATGACAAAAAGATCCAACATTAAACAATTAATAAAATATAAATTAGTTAAAAAATAATAATAAATGCATTAAAAGTAGGGCACATAAAATAAAAAATACATACATTAATTTACTCAAATTTTATGGACAAAAAAATAATTAAATGAAATAATTTATCACTTTTTTGTCTTCCATGATTTAACCAAACACAAAAAACACAAAATCTCCCCAGAAGATCAGAGTAAATACTGTAAAAAGAAATCTATTATGTGTATAAGGTATTTTCACCTTTAATATCTATTCACTGGTTTGATAGTTATTAAGAGTTTTGAATTTGACTTTCCCAAAAAAAGTTCATTAGTTTCTGGGGTAATTTTACAACCATGTTAAGAGTTACACCAAATTACTCATCTGTCAACATAAAATAAGTGAACAATAAAATAAGAAACAATAAGTAAAAATAAATTATATTTAGTCCTTGTCTTGAGATATATGTTCAGAAGTTCTGCTTGTGATTTTACTTTGTAAGCTATGTCCACATTTCTCACTCTGTGTCTCATGATTTTGATTTCCAATCTTCTACCTTTTCATATTCATAGGAATTTCTCTTCAATTATGCGATTCTAGCTTTAGATTTGACGGATTTATTATGTGTCATATATAATATGTTCTTGTATAGTGTTGTTTTTTGTATTTTTCTGTTTTGATCAGTTCCACAGAGGTGAGCAGTGCCCCGTGTACGGAAGCATCTTTACCACCTTAACCACATTTTGCTTCTTCAGTCTGACGTTACAGTTTTACAGTTTTGTTATGATCCAGCACCTGCAGAAGTGTTTTAAAGTAGAATCCCTTCCCCCTGCTTGAGCTTAGTATTTATACTTCAGGCTCTGTCTTACATGTTCTGGATTTCAGTAAAATGTCCCTATTCCTTCTTCCCTGGGAGGAATTAGCTTCTATTTCTATTATTCCTGTGAACACATCAGTGTGACAGGGTGTGTTTTGACGCCTCAAGCCAGGTGAACTCCTGATCCCCTCTTCATGTCACTCTTCTTTTTCCTTGACTACATCCTTGAATATAGAATAACATGCCCATAGCTGTAGGTGGTTCCTTCTCATGCTATTCAACCTGCACCTGCCCGCCAAGGTACATCTCTCTGCTCCTCTACGATTGGACATTTCCAACCAGTGGGAGGAGCCAGATGCAGGTATGTCAACCTACACAGACAAGAAAAGGTAAAACAGAAAAGAGTGAAGCAAATTTACAACAGAAAATCTAAGAGAAGCTACGACCTGTGAAGGTGAAAGTGTTTCCAGATACAGACGTGAAGAATGGGCGTCATGAAGTGGCTGACCATTTTTGTCTCGTTGAGCATATGCTCACAGGTAATGAAACTTTATTTATTTAATAATTTAAAATTGAAAAGACACTGACATTTTGTGAGGAAAAGTGAAGAAGGCAATGCAATTAAAGAATCACATTGAAAGTGATTAACTTGTTAGTAATAACTTGGATTGAATAATTAAATGTATTTTCTTTTCTGTCTTTGCAGGCTGTGACAGCATCAGGTACTGTTTTGCTCTTTTAACATCATATATGAGGAAGAACAATCACACAACTGTATTATCAGTGGTGGAGGAAATATATTTGACTTAAAAGTACAAATACATAGACAAATGTACTCAAGTAAAAGTAAAAGTTTGAGGTTGATAAGTACCATTTCTTTCATTTGCTCTCTTCAGGTCTCCAGTTGTCCGTGTTCTCAGTAACATCCAAGACTGCGATTCTCAGATGGACCAGGGTCTCGGGAGCGAGCTCGTACAAGATCCTTGTCGCCACCAAAAGTTCCCCCACCAGCATCATCGCTTTCTCCACGTTTGGCCCAAACACTGTGATGGGCTCCATCAACTCCCTGTCCCCAAACGTCAACTATGTCTTTAGTGTACAGGCTCAGGACCCAAATCAACAAATACTGGGCAACGCATCAGTCGAGTCATCAACAGGTGAGAAGAGACACAGCTGATGGATAGATAGATAGATAGATAGATAGATAGATAGATAGATAGATAGATAGATAGATAGATAGATAGATAGATAGATCATCCATCCATCCATCCATCCATCCATCTAGTAGAATATATAATTTTTTTAATATCTATTGTGCTGTTGTGTCTGTGTCTTACTACATCTTTTTTTGTATTCCCTTTTAGCCCCTGAGATGATGGAACCCATCCACACAGTGAAGCCGAAGGACAGCAGGACGTTGATGGTGGACTTCACCACGAGCACCAGCGCCACTCAGTACGTCATACGTGTCGAGAACTCCAATGGCTTCCACAGAGAAGACACGGTGTCGTCCCCCCCCGCCGAGATCCAGTCGCTCACTCCGTACACCGAGTACTCGCTCAGCATCATGGCAGTGAACGCAGGAGGCCGCAGCCAGCCGTCTCTGCCTGCGACTGCAAAGACAGGTGTGATGTTGATGTTTAGTTTTGTATTTTTACTTTCGACTGCTAGAAAAACAACAGTTCAGACATGAATTCAGTTAAAATATCACCAGAGGGCGAATTTTTGTGAAGAAATGAGTCAGAAATTCACTGAGCGACACTGGACACTTTTGTGATCACTCCTCGTGCCCCCACAGTCGTCAACTGATCTGTCCCATTGTCCCCCCCGCATGTACATTACTGTGAGTGAACGTATACTCACATCATCCTCAGGCACATACACTCTCAGTGTTTGGGAAAAATCCAGGTTTGTCTAAGTGAAGAAATGCCCCAGCATCCCTCAGGGGTCCCTCCTGTGTCTGTGGTAACTCCACCTGACCCCTGTGAGACAGACGCACAAAGAGCTGACCTCATCACGAGCACAAAGGTGTCACCTCTCACCTCCACTGCCTCCTCCAGGGGAACATCTGATCCTCATGAGCTGAAAAGAAGCATTTCAACAGTTTCACCATTTGTTTGCTCATTGTTTGATTGTCCGCAGGGTCACTCTCTCTCGTTCTTCACCCAAAAAATCACGTGGGAAATTTTTCAAATGTTCTTCTTCACTTGGTGTCAAAACCTAATAATAATTAAGTTGTAGTATTAATCAATTATCCATTAACACGTGGTTTTATTTGAGAAAACAAAGAAAAAACTTTAATGACGTCAACTTCATGTTACAGAAGCAGAAACAGCTTGAAGTGAAAGAACAGATTAAAAGCTGAAGAACAAGTGATCTGCAGAACAACTTTAATATGTTAGATTCAATTTTATTATATCATACATTCAAATTCTTACACATTAACAACAAGGCTATTCAACATGCTTTACATAAGATATAAAAGGCATCATGACAATACAAAAAGAAGCATTTAGAGAGAAATTAAAAACAATTCCATAGATAATTAAAATTAAACAAATAAAATAACAAATATAGAAATAAAAGAAATGGTGTAGTTTGATAAATAAATAATTATTTGATTTAAAAACAGGCTTTTCAGTCACAAGATATAAAACCGTAAAACAAAAGACTAAGCACCAATTAAAGGGAAAAAACATTTAAAAGTATTTTTATTTAACAGTGGGTGGATTTGATTTATTCAGATCTGATTGACGGTTGTAAGGATTTTAACTACAACCCAGTGGATTTGTTTGTCGTCCAATTACCAGGCTATATGTATTCACATTCTGCCTTTAATGGAACAACCGTGGCCTGTAAACAGCAGCTTAGTACAGACTTCATCTCTGAAAACATCTCACAAATGTGAACTTTGTCAAACTCTCCTCTCCTCCACAGTTTTGCCTCCTCCTCAGCCCTCCGCCTCCTCCCTCAGCAACGACAGCATCACTGTATCCTGGGCTCCGGTGGCTCACGCCGCCCAGTACACCCTGTCCGTGTACAAGTTTAATTCAAGCACCAACATGAAGTACAACACCTCCGGCACCAATCTGACCATTTCTGACCTGGACGCCGGCTCGCTCTACATCACCGGGGTTTACGCCTGGGACATCGAGGGCCGCAAGGGAGACGGCAGCTTGTACATCAACCAGACAACACGTAAGGAGGCACTGACAGTTCATTGATAAGTGTTTGTTATAATGAGGAATAACACCACGAACATGTATATTCTTCAAAAAGGAATAGACTGTAAGTGTGAAAAGCAGTAGATACTTAAATTTATACTGGCTGACATAAGAAAATATGCTACGCAGCTGTATGATGACTTCAATATTATCCTCAGGAAAGTTGTGAAGTTTTAAACATTAAATAAATTAGCAAAGACTAACATTGTATTTAAACCAATTACACCAGTGTCTAGATGCACAGTGGTATCAAATATCTACATGTTTTAACTGGCTCAGTGCGTGAACCTGTGTGTGTCCTCACAGCATCACTGTCTTGTGTCCTTTAACAGGACCTCCAACCCCCTCTGCTGTCAACGTCTCCGTGGTGATGGGTAACGGTGTGGCCGAGCTCTCTGTGTCCTGGGAAGTCGGTCCGGAGGTCCACGGACCCGTCGAGTATCTGGTGACGAGCGACCAGAACCTCACGTGCAACTCCACTTCCAGCTCCTGCATCCTGTCTCCAGTGAGCTGTGGAGAGGTTCACACGATCCAGGTCACCGCCTCCAACGAGGCCGGGCCCAGCCCCCCGTCCCACCCCGAGGTCTTCATCACCTGTAAGCAGCAGAGATTCACTTTGAGTCAGATCCACACAGTTCGGGAGAATATTTGCTTTTCTCCCTGGATTTGGACTTTTGCACAGAAGTCAGATCAGTCGGGAGATGACAAGAGACCATAGACACAATCAAATTAAAATAGTTTCTACAAAGGTTATATTAGTGTTAAGAACTAGTATGTTTGGACTCCTGGCAGGACTGAATATGAAGGCAACTGTGTACAAAACAAGTCCAAGTTTAATTACAATAGAAGGGCCCAACAGTCCCTTCATGTTCAATCAAGCTGCACCAAATTTATCACATTCATCCATATCAGTCCTCTAAATATACCTGACTCTTTTCATCAAGATCCATGAATTATTCCCTGGGAAATTGTTGAAAACTTTGAAAAAAACTCTTCATCTCATAACGTCACCATAATGTTAATCACCAGGACCCAAACCAAAATGTTATCACTTCTTTCCTGAGCCGTACCACAATCCTTACACTAAGTTTTGTAATAATCTGTCCAATAGTTTTTGTGTAATCTTGTTCAAAATCAATCAACCAACAAACAGACTATTAATTAATTAATGAATTACTTAATTAAAGCTATAATAGATATTTTGATCACATGCTTCAGGCTAAATGTAGAAATGTACCAGTAATCCACAGTTTGTGATTATGGTGAGAAATGACAAACATTCTGTGAACATACATCCTAATGTTAAAGATAAGATAAGATAAGATAAGATAAGATAAGATAAGATAAGATAAGATAAGATAAGATAGTTATTGATCTCGCACTGGGAAGCAGCAGACAAGTCAAGAATAAAACATTTAATAAAAATACAGCATATGTACATTATATACACACGTCACCACTGAACATATTGTATGTATTGAGATGTTCTTGAGTAAAGACACAAAAACAAAAACAGACACTTACACAACTTATAGGAAACTCTAAAAGCCCTGATGGAGACTGATCTCCCTGCTGTCCTGTGCTCTCAGTCCCCTGCCCACCGGAGGCTTTGGCCCTCGAGGAGGAGACTGACGGAAACTGCTCGCTGACCTGGAACCCGGTGCCTCACGCTGAAGGCTACATGGCCTTCATCAAGAGAGGCGATGGTGGGGAAGAGATCTACAACACCAGCAGCAGCAACTGCACCTTCCACTGCCAGTGTGGCTACACCTACCTGGTATCTGTGCACGCCTTCAACCAGGCCGGCACCAGTCCCCCAGGAGACAGATTCAACTACACCACCTGTAAGTAGCAGCATAGGTGACATGTCTTCATCATCATCATCATCATGATCATCATATGTTTCATATGTGTTTACCTGCACATCACCTGTGTCCTTCAGTGCCCTGTTGTCCAGAGGGTGTATCCGTCTCTGCGGTGAGCACAGACACTCTGGAGGTCACGTGGGCGGCTTCTCGGGGGGCGGAGGTGTACCAGACCCGGGCCGCGGACAGTTCAGAGGTCATCCTGTGCAACGACACGGCACCGGTGTGCGCCCTCTCCGACCTCAGCTGTGACAGGGCCTACAGCGTGGTGGTGACCCCCTGCAACGACATCAGCGGCTGCAACCGTGGATGCAAAGCTCACACCAAAGACACAGGTGGAGAACGTCTCTTTATATTTGTCCAGCAAATACCCAGTGACAATTTAAACTCGTGATAAAATCAGTAAAATCTTTGTCTTATCGCAAACTTCACAGTAACTTTACAATACACATATTTTGTGGCCTGACCTTATACAAGACAAGACAATACAAGAAGTCAGCCTTTAACTTCTCCCCCCCCAGCTCCTTGCATGCCCATGAACACGATGCTGAACGTGAAAAACTCCTCCTGCGTCGGTGTCAGCTGGACAGCGAACAACAGAGCCGTCAATTACACCGTCAGCGCAGTGGGAGACGACGGCGCACGCACCTGCACCACCACAGGAAGCAGCTGCGACCTCACCGACCTTCCCTGTGGCTGCACATTTGAAGTCAGTGTCGTCGCACACAGCGTCGCAGGGCAGAGTTTACCCAGCTACTCTGAAACCCTGGAGACAGGTGAGGGGTCTGATTAATATAGTTACTGCACAATACAGGTTATCAGATCAGTTTGATGTAGGAATTAATAGAAAATAAATGATATGTGCTTTGTTCAACAGTTTATGACCATGCACATCCACGAGGAGTGACCCCAAATACAGGATATTATCTGTACATTGATATTAACGTGCTCTGAAGTCTTTTTATAGTATTTTGATATTTGTCGCCTGCAACTACAGCAGCATTACTTTCATGATGTAAATGTGCCAGTGTTTGGGTAAACAAAGGACTTTATTTAAGTTCAACATGTATAATAATACTCTATACTAATATCAGGTTCTATGAGAGCATTAATAAAAAGCATATATTCATATTTATCACTTTATTTTTCTCTTTGCTCTCATTCTTTAAAGTTGTTTGTATCTTATGTAAAATGGCCTCACTTTCGCAGGTGTTCTTTTTACATGTTACTCTTTATGATTTATATATATTTGTTCTGAAGCAGATTCAGACACAGAGTTACACCCTCGTCATCATCATCCACCTTCTTCTTCTTCTGTTCCAGAACCTTGTTGCCCGGTGAATCTGACGGTGGCCCAGGTGACCCAGGCCATGACCAACGTCTCCTGGTCTCACGCCAAAGGGGCTCACTCCTTCATCACCTCCCTGACATCGCCGCGTGGTCACGCCCGCTGCCACACACTGGACTCGCACTGCCTCATGGGATGCATCACCTGTGGCACCAACTACACCGTCACCATGGAGGCCTTCAGCCACAGCGGGCGCCAGGCCAACTGCACCTATCAGGGCTTCTCGTCCAGTGAGTGAGGGGGTTTTCAACCAATGAGAAGCAGAGACAAACATAATTTCAAACATAATATTTGTGTCAGTTATTCAATGACATCCTGTTTGAGACAACAAGGCCTCAACAGACAAGGGACTTCATCTCTCTCTCTCTCTCTCTGTCATACAGGTGCGTGCTGTCCATCAGGGGTCAGGCTCTACCGGACGGCAGGAAACTCTATGCGCTTGTACTGGCGCAGCTCAGGCGGCAGCCACAGCCACGTGGCAGAGGTGGTGGGAGGCAGCAACAACTACACCTGCTCTGCATCACCTGGGGAGAACAGCTGTGATGTTGGCAACGTCCAGTGTGGCGACGTGTACCATGTGGTGGTGGCTCCGCTCACACCAGAGGGCAGCAGAGTGCTGTTCTGTGCTCAGAGGATTTACTCAGGTACGAAGCTCACAGTGACGTCACGTGACGAGAAACATGTTTGCACCTTTTTAAGTTGATTTTTTATTTTTTACGACTGAATTTATACTGGCAAGATATTTTTTATCACAATCTCAAACATCAACTCAATTTAATTGACTTTAATAGGTAATTATAACATAACAACAATTATAACAGTTATAACTTATAACGACAGCAGTAAAGAGAATTTGGGACATTTTTAGATGACTGGGATTAACACAGTAATGAACCTTTAATATTATTAATATAGAAAGTAAGGATAAAACATTTGTTCTGAATTGTTATTGTTGTCTCTTGTAGTAACTTGCTCAGACAACAACATCGGCACAGGTGAGTACTTTACTACTTTGAACTTTGATTATTTTGAGGTTTACATCACAAAAGTTAATACTTAACGTGAGAATATCGTGCTTTTTGTTTCTAACACCACTTCAATCTGTTCAGTGCTTTACAGAGGGAAGAGAAGTGTGGACTAGCACATGGTGAGTCAATAAAAAAATACTCTTCCTCTGATGAGAAATGGAAACATGCAGAACATGATCACAGTTGTTGACTGAAGAGAAAAAGGTTAAAGTTAAATATAAAAATGCAGCAGACTTGAAGTAATATTTGTTGTTTTGTCTTTACAGCCTCGACACACAGACATCTCACCTTCATCTTCTTCATCCTCCTCTTCCTCCAGAGTCACCCTCGCTCATCCTGATGGCGCCAGGCTGAAAAATAAATAGAAGAACAACTGTTATTCCAGAATAAACATTTATTATCTGTTCTCCAAGATACAAAGTGATGATGAACTGAATGTCTGTGACAAAAAAAAAATCAACAGAAGTACACTTTAATATGTGTGGTGAAAGAAAGTTGACAAAAGTGAAAAGGAAACAAAACTAAATGTGCATTCTGTCCTGATGAAGCTGTGACAGGTTGATTTTATCCCGAAGCAACAAATAAATGATCTAATTGAACAGTAACATTTTAAATCTGCTATGAAACTGTTTGCCCCCTTTTTTTTAAAGAAGTATTAATTTGAGAATTGACCAAATTGAAATAAACATCTTAGCTCCAACCCTACGTTAGAAGCCTCCTGACGACCGGTGACAGGATGAATCAAACATGTGTCCCTGTGGTTGTTTAACCCTGATGCATGTTTCTACTAATAAAATAATTCCCAGCATCAAGTGTGTGTTTTGTGGTTTATTTTGCACGTGGACATAAATGAGCTGAATTCAGTCAGAGTGTTTATTAATGTGATTCTTGCATATTTGGTTTGTTTTTGTTTTCCAGTTTTTAAAGGGACAGTTAGATAATAAATCTGATTTTATCTTGTGAATGATCAAGGCCTGTCCACACTTACCAGCTGTTTGTTCAGGTAATAAATATATCTGTAATTTAGCCTTAACCACATTTTCTGTCAGCAGCAGCAAGTTAGCACCACATCCCCATATTACATTTATAATAAGAATAATGTTTTTACATGACAAGCACATGCACATTTATGTACATATGAAAAATGTGGAGTAAAAATGTTGACGTATATACTGTGAAGATTCCCCCAGTGGAAACTGTGTTTCAGTTTCATCAGCCTTGTAACCCGTGTGTCTTTGAGTGTGTGTTGTCATAACCCGACTCATGGGTCAGAACTAAAACGGGAAAGGACGCAAAATTCAAAAACGGGACAACATTTATTTAGAGCAAAACTATGAACTGAATCCAACAAGTATGGGATGTGTTAGATCTCACAACAATGAATCAATCAGGTCATCATATCTCTTGTCTTTACATTGAACCAACCTCACTCATCCATTCATGCCTTCACCTTAAAGATCTTATCCACACAGACCAGTCCCCGACCGAACCGGAATTCAAACTGAGAACCTTATTGCTGTGGGACGACACCGCTAACCACTGTGCCACTGTGCCACTGTGCTTCCCCCAACTGAATCCTTGACAATTAAAATGTTTCAGAGCATTTTCCCTCTACAGGACCAGTGTTAAGGATTTAGTGCCACCTAGTGACGAGGTTGCAGAAAGCAGCCAACTGGACACCCTCACCCTTCTTCCCTTTTTTAGAAACATGCCTGTGCGATGTCAGGTCAATGGACGTCAATCTACCTCCTGAGCTACAGCCACCCTGTGACTACAGCTTGGATCAAGGTCGATGGAAGAGGCCTCTCTCCTGAAATGGACTTATTCTAAGTTAATGATCCATCCATTATCTTTACTGCTTTTCCTTTAAGGGCCGCAGGAGGAGCTGGAGTCAATCCCAGCTCACATGTTGCTATTATATATATATATATATATATATTATAATCCATTTCCACCAATTGATCCCCTACGTACTGGTCCTTTACAATACACCCAGCCACCATCTTCACAGCTCACCTATCCCAGAAAAGCATGTGTCACCCTGCCTCTTCTTCACAACACATGGTGTCAGTTGTCTGAAGTCCCCCGTGACAGGAGGGAAGGTTCTGGTATTATCTCCAGTGCAGTGAAAACAGTGTAGGTTATCAGTGGTGACACTGTGGAGGATCTCAGTGGGGGAGAAGTTGACTGAGCCAAAAAAAGACCACATTTCTACTCATTCTACACATTCATCTCCCCAAGGAACTGGAGACCTTTCAGCAGCTTACGTAACATCTCATGGTAGAAAAGAGCGAGATTGTTTTACATTTATGATTCCAACTGCAGACACTTCTTTGTCAGACTCATGTACCTGCACATGGAAAAATACAGATTCAATACAATCGTAGGAAATGGTTTGGGACAAGAACAATAATATGATACTATTCAAACCCTCAGTTTAATGTGTCAACGTTTGACCTGAGGCCTTATTGGAGGTTTCTGACCTAATCTCGTAACATCATTGTGATGATTGTCACAGTATAATGAGAAATCTGATCACACGCCTCCTCTCACTTTCCCATTTTAACTGGTGGAGTGAAAATGTTGACGTACATACTGTGAAGATTCCCTGACAGGAAACTGTATTTGAGTTTCATTAACCTTTACCCCACTACATATTAAGTGTCCTCAGTAAAGACTGTTGTGAACTAAACCTCTGATTATTATTTATCATATATTACTGTTATATCCAGAAGATTAGCTTTTGAGGGTCAACAAACTAAGGCTCAAAATAAAAAACATTTTGAAAGATATCCCAGTAAATAATGGAGTCAATCCATATCTTATATTTATCAGAGAATTATTCCTCGTCATACGATGTCAACATTACCATGAAGCAAAATCATTTTTTGAATATCTGGGTAAAATATAACCACTGTTGCCAAGCAGGTTATGTTTTTTATTATTATCCCGACATTTGCATCACTTTCTTACGAGTTGGGGCCTTTTAGGACATTTTCACAGATTTCTCAGGGGATAATTCATGGATATTGATTTTAAAGAATCATGCACATTTAGGGGACTAATATCCACGAGTGTGTGAAATTTGGTGCAGTTTGACCAAATCCATGTTTACTGATGATTCCACTATAGTGTTGAGTTTACTATTCAGCCAAAGAAACACTATTCTGGATCAGAAATGTCAGTTTTTCATCTTTAAGTTCACTCTGATCTAATCACATGATTTTTAGCTTGGACGATTCACTAAATAACAGCAACACCACAGACGCTGTGACTTTTAATAACTTCAGAGAATTGTGCATCATTACATGTTCGATACCTGTGACCTGTAACAGTGTCTACATCAGGACGGTATCACAGCCTCATAACGATACAATATCAAGGCGTTCGCATCACTTGTCCTTATTCACCGTGCTTCAAAATGCTTTATTGTTTAAACAGGGGAGCTAAAGTTTCCTGGCAGGTTTATGGCCCGTATCCACTTTCATGTTGACTTCCTTTTATGTAATACACAGCGAGCAACCAGGAGGTGATAGCCCTTTATTCTCCGGTGATAACAGATCCCTTTCAGCCCAGCATGTAGCCTACATTACCATCGCAGGGATCTGTCTACGTAGGCGGAAATTAACATCATTCTCCATCTAAATCCACAACCAAACATCCAGATCTTTAAAAGCTTTGAGTTTAGGAAAGACCCGACTTATTAACAGTTCCAAATCTGACGTGTTTTCTAAGTTAATCCCTTTTACAAGAAGTCCTAATTCCCAAGTTAGCACGCTTGACTTCGGTTTCAGTGGCACTTGGGCGGCCCCTCCCAGGCCTTTATCTCCTCGGCTCAGGTCATTCACTATGTTCTCATGTATTGTTTAAGGGATTAGGAAAAAAAACAAAAAACAGGTAACGCAGAAACGTGTGCATGTGTGGAGCTGCAGCGTTCCTTCATATTTTTGATATTTACAGAATGTACTGTATTTACAGACGTGGGACGGGCTGGAAGAAGAAAGAAACTGAATGTGGACAAATCAGGAACAAACACAAATGGACAGAGACAATGAATGGATGATAAACAGACAGATTTCATGCAACACAATGTTGCTTTGTAGGAGTTGTGTTAGTTGTGTCAGTTGCATGTGAACCGCGGCCTCTGGGACACAAGAGTAAAAGCATCGCTGCGATAAGATCGATGTTGGTCAGACACCTGTGACCAGTTTGAAGTGGATCATCTCATACTTTCAACCTCTCAAGTCCTTTTGTTGTTGTCACCATTGTCACATGTATTGATCAGTCAAGCACAACAAAGCACAGTTCTATGGTTTGGTGATAGAATTTGAATTTAAATAGAAGAATATTTTTTTAAGAATTTAGTGCAGTCAACACCAATCACAAACATATTTGACCGTGTTTCACTTCAGACTCCAAACGGAGCTAATGCAAAGGTTTGTGTATTTGACGTATGAGCAATTCTGATACAATTAGATGGATTTATGAAGTATTACACTCATAACTATACACAACCAGCTCTCAGTCCCCTTATATTCAATCAAGCTGCACAACGAATTTCACACACACACATAGGGGTTCTTATAAATGTGCTTGTTTGTTTTTAATATCCATGAATTATTCCCTGTGAAATCTGTGAAAATATTAAAAACTGCCCTATGTCTCACGTGATAAACAAACTTCCTGGATCCATTCCCTGATTTGGATCCACCACAAAATTTTATAGGTTCAGCCCTGACCCATACCGCATTCTTCAACCAAGTTCCACTAAGTTCCCTCAAGTAGTTTTTGTTCAATATTGTTCACAATCATACAATCCTGATTGACTGACAGACTGATACAGGAGTAAACTGAAGTGCTGAAGATTATGCAAACATGCGTGACAGCCACCGTGTGATAGAGAGAAAAGAGAAGAAAGAGACACCTTTTCTTTCATCCTCACTTCAGGTAACTTCACCAAACTCTCATCCATCCATCCATCTCTCCATCCATACCTCCATCAGTCCCTCCCTCCCTGTTGTGTTCTCAGGGCAGCTCTGACTGCCTTGGGGCCATTGGTGGGACTGCCTGTCCTCATTTGGCGAACGCTGATTGGTTCTCACGCACCCTGGGCGAAAGCTCAAAAGAATCCAGAACACCTTTTGTATTTGACTCCCTTGTATACTAAACTTAATGTAATCCCGCAGTCAATGTCAAAGATGGGATTGTTGGGAGCAATAAGTTTTTCTTTAGCAGTGGTGTCTCTGACTCAGGTAAAGCTGTTATGTTTTTGTTGTTGAAATTTGTAAAACAGATCAATGGGTTGAATGTAGAATCAGGATATTTTCATCATGTTCCTGATGTCATTCTTCTTGTTATTTACAGATACCTCATAGTGCAGAAGGTAAGTTTACTGAGGAATTTAGTTTTCAGCTTAATAGTTATTACTTATTAACTAATTAAGACAAATCACATCACAATTTCCTTTGTATTGTAATGTGACAAAACAAATGTCTTTTCTCAAACCAAACTTCTGTTTTCACTATCTTTTTTTCCATCTCTCCCAGGATGCAAGATTTCATCAGCGAAAGCCTCAGGCCCCTCATCCATTCTGGTAAAATGGGAAAAAAGCGACATGGCCACAAGCTATTTTTTGGATCTACGGGTGAAAAACAATACAAACTTTGCACCGGTTGTGGTGACCCTGCCAGCGACAGCTACAGAGAGAGATGTCCAGGGTCTCAGACCAGGAACCGAGTATATTGTGACTCTCAAAGTTTTCCAGTTCTACTTTGTGGTGTGTGTGAATAAAACTATGGCGTTGACAGGTAAGGAAGAAGGCACTCAACACAATATTATATTATATTATATACACTAGTAGTAACATCACTCAAAATTGTTATTTTGGTTGTGGCAGCATCATCATTTAATTTGCCCTCAGAGGTCAAATTGTGACATTTATATATAGAAACAATAGTTTCTTCCCTGTTCTCTTCTCTCAGTGCCCGACACATCACAGATAGAAGACAGTCGTGCTCTGTCGAGTTCTTCAATCTTTGTAAAATGGACGGAGGTGCCCTCAGCGGACCACTACTACCTGACAGTGACATCTCAAGCCACCGGGCACGTCCTCAATCTCACCTCCACCAACACCAGCGCTGTGGTGCGAGACCTGATGTCCTCCAGCAACTTCGACTGCTACGTTACCACAGCGAACCAGGCCGGCCTGGGGAGGACGAGCAAAGTGAAGACCATCACGACCTGTGAGTGACTTTCAGTCCGTTTGGAGATTTGAAAACTTTAAAAAACATCACATCCCTCTGGTGTCTCCTGCATGAACAAAAACCTTGCTGAGGCTATGTTCACTAAATGTAGGTGGATAGTGTTGTCAGTGACACTTTATCCATATGACACACAACAAATTCCCTTTGAAATATTATACACCTACTGCCCAGGTAACAAAACTTAAAAGTGTTTCCATTTAGTTCTTTTTAGTATTTGTATAAAAACGCTTCAAAATGTAGTTCTTGTTTCCAGGTTTTACCTGAATAAGGGGTCATTGGTATCTTATACAAATTGATAATGGGGATGTTGTTTCTGTTATTATTGGCTTTATAATGTGCAAACCTAATTCCTTTAAACTCCATTTTATTGAGTTGGAAACACAAAGGTTCAGCAGCAGCTAACTCAAAACCTGAAAACATTTCAAACTAGCATGATCATCTCATGTCCAGATATCTCTGATGGCATTTTGATTTATTTCAAGTGATTCTATAGCATAAAGTACTTCTTCTCATTTCCTGTAATAGTAATCCTAAATGTGATGGTAAGATCTTATGCCTTGTGTCCTCAGAGTTGTTTCTCCCACTTTAGTTATTATAGTCCCTCTAACTGAGTGTCTGTGTGGTTTTAGTGGTGCGGCCTCCGTTGATGGTTACAGCAGAACCGACTGGTTCGTTCACAGCAAGGGTGACATGGCAGCCGGTGGAAGACGTCTTAATATACAACTGCATCATCCAGAACCTTGACGAACCCACCAGCCCGCCATCCGTGCACAACGTCACAAACACCAAGCTGGACGTTAAGGGCATCCTGCCATGCTCCACCTATCTCATATCGGTGTCCTCGTTCAGCGCCTTCCTGATGCCGAGCGAGCCCACGGACTTCATATACACCACCAACAGTGAGTCGGCACCCAGAGCCAAACTAATATCAGTAACTTTGTGATTAGGATCTAGGTCAGCTATTCTCTCCGAGGCGATCCTTTCAGATGTGCAGAACGTGATCCTCGGGGCGGGAGAAAGGATTCAGATGCCCCAGCAACCTACTTGTTGTTGTCGTGTAAACACAAATCTGAGAAAAACTGAAATCAAAAGGTGTTTTGAGGTCCTTTCACAGTGTGTTAACGATGAGGCACGTGACCAGCATCAGTATATGTGCTGTCTACAGGCCCCGTCAGAGATAATCTGATACTTCTGAACGAAGCAATGTCAAGTCTGGTAGTTGAAAAACAACTCACAACAGTAAAGCCTGAAGTCATGTGACTGTAATAATCTCTATTCCCTCTATTTTGCATCAAAGTCTTCTCCTCTACATCGTCATCCTGCTTTTTTTTACTACAATGTGCTGTGTTGCTTGCAGAGCTGTCACCAGTTTCATCAATATCGGTGGACTACACCTGCACCAATCAGTCCGCCACAGTGCAGTGGTCGGCCGTGTCCGGGGCAACCTCCTACAAGGCTGTGGCGAAGGGCGACAACGGCACGGAACTGAGGTGCACCAGCCACAACACCAACTGCCAGATCACCGGACTGAGCTGTGACCAGAACTACGTGGTGAAGGTGACGCCGATGTCAGAGAACTGCGAAAACATGATGAACAGCACCTCGGCCACTTTTCAGACTGGTGAGATAACATTATCACAGAGAGATAGGTTAGCGCCCTGTCTCGCCATGTTGAAGAAAGTGAAAGAAAAAACATAGTTACGCTAGTTTACCCTGATCTGCTCCAAACTTTTCTTCCAAGGGTCATGGCCCCTGTCCACAGAAATTCATGGGAATCAGTTTAAAAACTCTTTGGCAGAGGTAACAGCTGACAAATGACGCTGGAAGACAAATAGGAAACACATGGAAACAAGAAAAGTTGTAACCCTCTGGATGATGTTGCTTCACTTTGCTGTTGGGAAACCAGTGACGTCCTGAAAACTCTAAAAACTAGAATGGCACTCAGAGCACAATTCAATTTAATTTGTATTGCGCCAAATCATAATATACATTATCTTAAGGCACTTTACATAGAAGACAGGGACCTTAAAAACTGATTCACACCCAAATTGAATGGGTTCTTTCCTGACCCACATCCTTCCACCAAGTTTTCATGCATTTCCCCTTTTCAATAATCGAGTTCCATACTTTAAAAATCAGTTCCCACATCTTTTTTTTTATAAATCTTAAGTGGTTTTCCAGGTACTTATCCCAAACTTGATACCTTTATATACACTGTAAGGTCAAAAAGATCCAAACTCAAACTGAGCTGTGAATTCACTCGCGATTTTCCTGAAGAGAAACTTATCTGACGGAACCAATCCCATTAACTCCCATCAACTGTAATGGCACTGGTTTATCAAATTAACAGATGACGAACGTTTGTACCGCTCCACCCTGCTGCCTAGTTTGTGCGGGCAGGTAATCCTTTCCTCTCACGTATCACTCTATTCTGTTGGAGAGGTGATGGAGATTCTCTGTCCAGCCCCACCCGTGGTGCCACATTGTGTGCCGCTAAGCTGTTGTGGCTTGGATGATATCTGAATATGATTTTTATGACATGTATTTGTTGCATGTCAAGAACACAGACATTTAATATCTGAGGGACGACCTGAAATAACTCTGTTTGATGAAATAAAACCTCGTAGGAAAAGCTTGAAGGCACAAGCTCTCTATATCTGTTTTCATAATAACACGGCTCTTATTGAACTTTCATCGCCTTAGAATGTACCAAAGACTTTACATCACTTTGATTCTTAAAATATGGCACAATAACCATGTTTAAATTTGAACAATAACAATTCTTTGTCAAGTTTGAGTTCTTATTTTAATAAAATAAACCTCCTTTGGGAATAGCTGTTTACAACCCCCCGCCTCCCCAGTTCACACGTTTATTTGTGCGCATCACTAGGTGTCTCCTTTGAAAACTGGGTCTTCTATTGAGCTCCACTGTCTTTCACATTGTGTTGTGTTCAGCGCGCTTAGAATGAGCCTGTGTTTGTGTTAAACCTGAAACCAGGCACAGTGAAAAGCAACAATCTTCAGTATCAGGGCGTTTTAACCTGAAACGGGATTTGAGACGTTCGCCTTTAATGTTGATACTTAATCCCATTTACTTATTATTTTTTTCTGTTACGTTTCCTGTCCTGCTATCTATCTATCTATCTATCTATCTATCTATCTATCTATCTATCTATCTATCTATCTATCTATCTATCTATCTATCTATCTATCTATCTATCTATCTATCTATCTATCTAGTTTTAGTTTATTTTGACTAGTTAATTTCTTAAAATTAAATTTTTGTCAAGTTGTTCCAAATTAAAAATGGAAAAAAACCTCTTTGTTTTAAGTCTGGATATTTGTGTTGACTAGAAATGAGCAGATGTGGAAAATAGCTTGAAAATGGCTTCTATCGTATTATTATATATTACTTATCTACCGATCTGTTGTTCTGTCTGTCTATTGCACTTTGAATGAATGTGTAAATATCTTTTTCCTTCCAGTCCCCTGTCCGCCCAGGAACCTGTCCCTGCTCCGAGACTGTTCCAGCGAAGTCATCGTGTTTTCCTGGGAGCAGACGAGCAACACTGACCACTACCTGGCCAGGGGAGTGGACTCCAAGGTACTGACACCTAAACACGTTGAAAGAAACATATGGCAGTGGAAATATTACATGCAAATGAATTAATGTGTAAGAAACTATAGGAAAATAAGTTTTAGTTTTTGAGAAATGTGAATTTCCCTGCTGTGGAGTTATATGAGAAAAATGTATTTTGTCTTATTAAAATTTGACATTTGACATTAGATGTTATAAAGGAGTTAAAGTAATGGTTTGACATTTTGGGAAATATTTACATTTTCATAGAGAGTTTGAAGAGATCAACACTGCTGTTGTTTCCAGATGTTAAATAGGAAGCTACCGCCTGTTAGCTTAGCCTAGCATAAAGACTGGAAATGGAGGGAAACAGCTAGCATGGCTTTGTCCAATTAAAAAAGATCCTGGCTCCTCCGAGGCTCATTAACACGTCACGCCAAGTTTATTTAATCCGTTCAATCATTAAAGAATGAAAAAGATAAGTTTGTGGTTTTACAGAGCATCCTGCGTTTGACTACTTCCTGCCTGCGGATCGTAACTTTCCAAAGTTTCTGCTAACGCCCTCCCTGCAGTTCCTTGTTTCTCACATAATAAATAAGATAAAGAGGTTTTGAATAAGTGTTGATTAGCATCAGAGGTGTTGGCCTGCACTACTTTTTGTTTTGTTTTGCCAGAGTTTCAGCCTCAACTAAGCTAACACACCGCTAGCTTTAGCCCCACAACTACAGTGTATATTACGTATTGTGCTATGTCTCTGTCCACAGGGAGAGTTGATGGAGTGTCTGACGGAGGACAACTCGTGTTACTTCACACAAACGGTGTGTGGACGACACTATTTCTTCACGGTGTATTCGATCACAGGGGACTGCAGGAGCCAGATTAGCGCTACGGTCGACATTCGCACAGGTACGACAACGTATATATCTAAATGACATCCTGTCTATGGCTTCATCAAACACGACGCTATGAGTTTGAAAGAGGAATACAGTGGGGGGGTGGAGCTCATTGCTATATTGAAGTTGCTGCAACTTCAATATAGCAATGAGCTCTTTTATGTGAGCGCCATCTACTTTAGGTCTTTCCTGTATCATCAAATAAGGGTTGAAAATCTGTCACTTTTACTCCTATTCACAGACGTAAGATCTGGGAATATGTTTAACAATAAAAGCTACTAATCAGATTTCTAATAATGGAAGAAAGCTCTTCAATTTTCAAGAAATCTAAATTTAATATCTATTTGACGCAGTGATGACATAACATAACACAATCCCTGGATTCTTCTGCCTCCCTCCAGCCCCCTGTATTCCTCAGAATCTGCAAACCTCGTCCGACTGCAAATCCGACGGTCTGCTCAGCAAGTGGGACCTGGCAGAGGGGGCCCTGGGCTACACGCTGGAGGCCCTCGGCAACAAGGGACAGGACGCCCAGTACAACTGCACCACCACGTCCAACAGCTGCGTTATACCGGACATCCAGTGCGGGGAGTACTTGACCATCTACATCACGGCCTTTGACGATGAGTGCTCCAGTCCGAGGACACTGGGGCCTGTGGCTGAGACACGTGAGCAGAAGCTGTGATTGTCTGTGGGTTAGATATCAGCAGCAAAGGTGGAAACATGGGTTTTCTCTGGAATATGAAACACTGAGTCAATTAGTCCAATGACTTTATGATTGATTAATTGTTTACATCATAATACCTTTTAAGTTTTGGGGGGTTCTGACTGTTACGAGCACTTTGAAGACTTACAGAACAAACCATTTAAGTTTTATTACCAAAGACAAAGGATAATGTAATGCATCGATTTTATGGTTTCATAAGTTGAGTAGGGTGATAACACCGACTATGCTTCTTGCTGGGAAAGTATTTAAAGCTGTGTTTTATTCTCATTTCGATTCGTCCCCTCCCTTCCAGTCCCGTGCACCCCTCACAACGTGACCGCCATGAAGGAATGTGGAGCTGACTCCATCACCACCACCTGGGCCACGACCAGCGGTGCCATTTTTTACGTCGCCATAGCGAAGGACAGCAATGGCGTCACTCACCACTGTAACGCCATCAATCTGATCTGTACGATCAACGACTTAAAGTGCAGCACCAACTACACAGTGTACGTCATCGCCTCCAACTTCATGTGCAACAGCTCTGAGAGCAAGATGGTCACCATAGAAACAGGTAGGGATGCTCGTTCTTCTTCTGTGATATCTTACTGTAAAGCTCCTTAGGCAACTTCTTATTTACTTATTTAACAGTTAACAATAATTGACCACATTTCTGGAATTGTTATTGCTGTTATTTACATACATCTTTTGAGTTAGGTACCATTAAAATCACACTGGGAGCTCAAGGCCGGTTTTAAAGATACCTTCCTTTTAAAGTTAACATCTTAAGATGCTGACTTTCATAATTAAATTCTGTACTTCATTTAATTTGTCCCGTTTCAGCCGCTTGCCCACCGGATAACGTCACCACCTCCCTGGACTGTGCAGCCAACAAGGCTATGATTTCGTGGAATAGCGATTCCGACCTGAACTCCTTCACCGCCACCATTGTGGACGAAGACCAGGGACTTCTCAGCTGCAGCTCAGTCACAACCAGCTGTTGGATACAAAACCTAAACTGTGGCAAGCTCTACACTGTGACTGTCCGCTACCACGATGGTATCTGCCCCAGCATCCCCTCTAACGCCATCTACATGGATTCTGGTAGGAACATTATTCCTGTTTGTGTTAGGTACAACATGCCTTCATGTCCTTGTGTCTTTCCTCTGTAAAACTGTAAAAATACTTAGAGGCTATAAACAACACAAACAGTTTAGAATGTGGTCGCTTAGACCCCCAGAGGCCGAGAGTCAATGAAGGTCTAAAATGGTCACCGGACAGAGGATAATTCATTTTGATTAAAACCTTCATATCGCAGCATTTCCATGTTTCTAGGGTCTAGAACAACCGACAAGTGGAAAATCTGTGAAGATCAAGAAGAAGTTACCAGAATAGCCAATAACTAACGCTGTCTTCCTCTTTGTCCAGTCCCTTGTGGGCCGGCCAACGTGCAGGCCAACGTGGACTGTGCTTCAGGGGGACTGACCCTCGACTGGGACGCATCCAGCAACGCAGAAGGCTACGTCACGGTGATCTCAGACGGCAGCAACGAGATGTCTTATAACACCACACAGCCCGAGCTGAGCGTCAGCACTCTGGAGTGTGGACTGGAGTACACAGCGAGTGTGACATCCTTCAGGGGCACCTGTGTCAGTTTCCCCTCAGTCTTACCTGCCAGGGAAGGTACGTTTGAAAAGTCATATGTAATTCCCTGATTTGTAGTCAGTTTGTGATATAATTGATTAAACTAAAGCCGTAGCTGATCGGAGGTTTTCCCTTCCAGCACCGTGTGTACCTACTAGTGTGGTCGCTGAGAGAAACTGTGGCCAGACCTTTGTGGGAGTGACGTGGCAAGCGAGCCGTGGAGCCAAAACCTACACTGCAGCTGCTGTGGATAAAGACAACAATCGCTTTGAATGTTGGTCCAATATGACGTCGTGCAACCTTGAGGGCGTAATGTGCGGCCAGCTTTACAATGTCAGTGTGGTCGCGGTGGATGACAACTGCACCAGTCCAGGGAGCCCTGCGGTGACACGGCCGACAGGTAAACACCAGCAGACATCACTGTGTTTTGTAGCTGTGAAATATTGTATATCCTCACATATACCAACCAATTGTGTCTGTGCTCTGCAGCGCCCTGTCCTCCCTCTCAGCTCAATGTCTCGCTGAACTGTGGCAGTAACTCAACAGCGCTAACCTGGGACAGCAGCCCCAATGCAGTGTCCTACACTGGCAAGGCAGTGAGCGAGGATGGACATAATGTGACCTGTGACGCAGGAGCAGCACTTAGTTGCCAGCTGGAGGGTCTGCACTGTGGCAAGAAGTACACCTTCACTGTGTCGGCCTCAGATGGCGACTGCCACAGTCCTGACAGCGATCCAGTCATCCGTACCACTGGTGAGAGGGAGTGCCATCTATGCCATCTATCTCTACTAACTAGTTGTCTTCCTTATCCACCTCTACTTGCATCCTGTGCCCTAAAATGTTTAAAACATCTATATCCTCCTCCTCAGAAAGGCCAAATCAAAACCCATTAGTTGACGAATGAAATCCATTTAGTTTTTCTCAAGCTCCATTAATCCATTACATTATTGAGCATCTTCAAGTGGAAGATGGTGTGATGAAATCCTGGACCGCTACTAAATGGATTTTGTCATTTTTACCAACTGTTGTTTTCATGGTTAAATATAAATATTCAATAAAACACTTTCACAATTTCACAATCAATGTTTCCTCTGCTGTAGGTCAAATGAAAGAGACTTATTGTGCCCCCTAGTGGTTCTATCAACTACTGCTGTGTGAAGAAATGTAACAACTGCTCCAGTTCTGTTCTTACGTTTGTCATCGAACAACCTCTAACTTCAACTCTCTGCCTCCTGTGTCAGCCCCCTGTGCTGTTCAGAACCTGCTCAACACTCTGAACTGTAGCACCAACACGCTCACCGTCAGCTGGACGCCCGGATCCACGCCACTAAACTACAGCGTCACCGCCCAGACCATCGACAACAATGTGACTGCACTCCGCTGCATCACAGAGGGCTCCAGCTGTATGCTGTCTAATCTGGAGTGTGGGGTGCAGTACAATGTGACAGTCACAGCCATGAGCAGCACATGTGAAGGACACAGCAGTGTCCCACAGATTGTTAATTCTAGTAAGTTTGTCAGTTCTCACTATAGAAACACAAGAGTTTGACTTTACTGGACATGAACTCTCTCTTAACAGTGAAACACTTCTTCTCTGCTCTTCTTCCTCCCTGATTTCTCTCTCAGTTCCATGTGTCCCTGCGAACGTCCAAGGCGTCGTGGAGTGTTCCACTCACACGTTGCAGGCGTCCTGGGATGCAGGTTGTCCTACGTGTGCAGCATCCTACATCTCCACATTGACGGGTGAAGGCGGTTTCTCCACTTCCTGTGCCGCAGCTAACGGAAGTTGCACCTTCCCCGGCCTCCAGTGTGCTCAGACGTACATGTTGAGTGTGGTGGCCTTCAACGACAGATGTAACAGCTCCACCAGCGCTGTAGTCCCAGCCACAACTGGTAAATGTCCAAATAAGAAAACTTTAAGGATGAGGACGGTGATATCCTGTACTTTCTAATCACAGTCATGATGCTCATCCTCCTTCTCCAGCACCATGTGATCCTACAAATGTGACGGCTGCACTAAACTGCATCTCCGGTGCTGTGATGGTGACCTGGGGAGCCAGCGCCGGAGCAAGTCATTACACAGTCCTGGCCGAGGCCAGCGGACATGTGGACTCTTGCACCTCCACCAGCACGTCCTGTGACCTGACCCAGCTGCGGTGTGGCGAGGACTACACCGTGACTGTACTGGCCGGGGACGGGAACTGCAACAGCTCCATACTCGCCAAAATGAATGTAACCACAGGTAAACCATGATAGAGGTGAAGAGTTGTTATGTTTGATTTTACATGAAGTAAAAAATGGTTGTTGAGTATTTTGGATCTACTGAATCACCAGTTTAAGATTGTTATCAAAGTATATCTTTACTTTTTTTTTTTTATACATTAACATCGAGTTCCAAAGAAATCCATTGGGAGCAATACTCTAAAAGTATAAATGTGAATATAACATCTCTGTGTTTAAATAAAATATCACCTCCCCCAGACTGAAAAATCTCACAATCACAAACATAAATGACTAAATACAGGACCTGACCTTTATGTATTCAGTGGTAACTAGTTAATGATGAAAACGTTCATTATCCTGCAAGACAAAATATCACTAGTAATATGTGACAATCCTGTGTGCAGCTCCCTGCGCTCCAGTGATCCAGAATCACTCTCTGGACTGCGTCTCCAATAACGCCTCGGTCACCTGGGTTAAAGACGAGGACGCCGTGGGTGTCACGGTTACGGCGAATTCCAGCCTGGGACACTCAACCTCCTGCAACTCCTCCGCCGCCAGCAGCTGTGTCCTGGATGAACTGCGGTGCGGAAACACCTACACTTTCCAGGCCGTTGCACAAGGCGACCACTGTTTGAGTAAACCCAGCAGCACTTTTGAGATAGTCACAGGTAAGTTGTATTTGAGACCTTAAGTCTTTACTTTAAGTTTCTCTCCTGCACCATATTTACTTATTGTTCTTCAAGCTTGGACTGTCAGTTGTCCTTACGACCTGGATCTGTATACAGGGAAGGTTCTTTGTGGAAATGGAAGGGAACAGAAATCACACTAGGTCACTTTAAGTATATTATTCCGCTGGTTGCAGTCAACAACTGCACCACTAGATGTCACTAAAGCCCACACACTGGACCTTTATGGTGTTGCAGTCAACAACTGCACCACTAGATGTCACTAAAGCCCACACACTGGACCTTTATGGTTAAAACTGGATTGTAATATTTTGCAGGTTCAAGTTATGACTTCATGAACTGACTGTGTTCCCCTCTCACCCAGCTCCTTGTACACCTGCAAATGTGGAGTACTCGTACTCCTGTGACACCGGCATCGCTTTACTGAACTGGGACGAGACTTTGGGCAGAGACCGATTCTACGCCCACGTCCAGTCTGGAAACCATACGGCCTCCTGTGTCTCCACTCAGACCCACTGCCCCCTGCCCTCACTGCTCTGTGGTCGCCTGTATGACGTGGAGGTGATAGCTGTGGCTGAGCACTGCAACAGCAGCATGCCCGGGGTTGCACAGATACAGACAGGTAAGAGAGAGAGGGGATACCTGCAGGGTGTGTGTGTGAGGAGGAGTTATGTTTCATCTAAAATACTTTTGGGTGTGTTTTTCCGACCGTTTTAATCTTCTATGATCTCCATGTGTGATCTTTTTCCCATCAGCCCCCTGTGCCCCCACGAACGTGAGTGTCTCCCTCGTGTGTGACAACAACACGGCGGCAGTCAGCTGGCAACACAGTCCTGGTGCGATTTCCTACCAAGTGACAGCACAAGGCAGAGATGGCGACGCCAAAGAGTGCACCACAAATGGCACGAGCTGTGACCTCTCACACCTACACTGCGCCCAGACCTACTTGATCACCGTCACCCCGTCCTCCAGCCGATGCAAGGGTTTCCACACCACCCCAGTCAACTTCATCGCAGGTGAGGACCTCCAGGAAAAATCCTTATTACAACAATAGTGTATTTAGCAGTTTATGTTGCTGTCATTTTATACAGGATGGAAAATGACTTAAGTTGCTGTCAGAGCTGTAAATCATATATTCAGTGAGGGCTTAAAATGACGATCCAGTGTTGCTCTTCTGCTTCTGGTCCATGTTGAGTTCATGCTGACGTTTACAAAAAAACAAACAAAAGAAGCAGGAGGTAAACATGAAGCAGAGTGAAATGTTGGTAAATGTTTGTGAACGTACATAAATCCAATTAAAGGAGAAATCACATTCTGGAGATTGACTCCAGGCTTTTACTGCCCATAATGTATGTCTCTGATGTCACAATGCAATACAACACAGTACAATCCTGAAGGTAAATTGAATTAAGGCAAAAAAACAAGATACTGATATGCACTGGTCACAAAGACCATACAAAGAAAAGACCGATCAATAGAACAAAATGTAATCAGACATTATTGCAAATACTCCTACTACCTTTCTATTTTCTTTTTATTAGTAAATTCACAAAATACTCCAGTCTGCGGGAAAATGTACTTTGACAATATTTTATTTTACACAGATAAACAAACTTGTAAGTAGCTCTCACCATCAAGTGTTGTTGCAGTACCTCTAGCTGCCTCTAGGCTTCAAACTCTTTACTTTTTTAACTTCCTCCCCCCCTCATGTGTTTCCTTCCCCACAGGCCCCTGCCCCCCCACCAGTGTCAGCGTGTCCCTGCAGTGTGATGGTAATGTGGGCCATGTATCCTGGACCCCTGCCCTGCCAGCAGACCACTATGAGGCCACAGCCGTGGATGACCACGTTCACACCTGCACCTCAGCTGGAACCAACTGCTCCCTCACTGACCTCCTGTGTGGGGAGACCTCTGTGGTCACCGTGGTCACCGTGGAGAGGGGGTGCAGGAGCGAACCCAGCCTGCCGGTCACCCTGCAGTCAGGTCAGAGTCGGCTGTGTGTGTGTTTCAGTTAGACCAGCTGCTGCTTCCAGTCTTTAGGTCAAGCTGTGCTAATTGCTCCAGCTTCACTAGAGCTACTTTCTGTACAGACATTAATACCAATCTTTTCTTCGGAGGTTATACTGTTGTACACAATGTTAATCAAAGCAATGTAAAACTAGGAGAGCATTTTAGGTTTCACATATCACTTCCTGGTTGTTTTTATAAGCCAATTGTAAAGCAAAGGTTTTTTAAAAACTTTTTTCCCTGTCCTAGTTACATTTAATATTTGACATTTAAATTTGACAATTAACATTTAGACCTAGATTCAACATTTATGACAAAGTTTACAAGTATTGTTGCTAATGTTGCTTTTATTGAAATTGGGCACCGCTTCGTTCCGACAGTGATATCTCTTGCTATACATCTTGCTTATCAATAAAAAATTTTTTTTTACTGAGTCAAATTAAATGTATTTGTCATGATGCTACGTGAAACTTAATTAGTATGTTAATGTAAATCATTACTTTCTTTGTGGAATATGGAATATTATCGTATAGATGCAAATATCTTTTTTTAATTCAATTGTTTCCTTTACTAATTGTGTGTTTCCTTTACACTATTTTCTAAATGTGTCTCTCTTGGTTCCTCTCTTGCCCTCAGTCATCTGTCCTCCCACCAACGTGACCGGAGTGACCACTTGCACGAACAGTGACATCACAGTGAGCTGGACCCCGAGTCCTGAAAGTGGTGTCAGCTACATCCTTCACTCCCAAGAAGACGGTGGAGTCAATGCCAACTACACCACAACGCAGACGTCCCACGTGATCACCGGGCTGCAGTGTGGCGAGTCGTACAATCTCACGGTCGCTGCGAGGGACCCTGACTGCACCAGCGACCTCAGCGAGCCCATTCAAATCGAGACAGGTCAATGTCTGGATACAACTGTGAAATAACAAGACAATGATTTTACAGAAGCTGGCTTTATTTATTATTGTATTTCCCTTTGTACCTTTATCTCATCTCTTTCAGCTCCGTGTCCCCCAACTAATCTGACTGCCACTGCCGAGTGTGGCACCAATTCAGGAACGCTGACCTGGGCGCCGAGTGCCCACGCCATCTCCTACACGGCCACAGTGACGGGTACCCACGGTCACGTAGTTTCCTGTTGGTCCAACACAACAACCTGCTCAGTGAAGCTGGACTGTGGTCATCAGTACTCTGCGTTTGTGGTTGCCACCAGTTCGACCTGCAACAGCAGTGCAGGGGAAAACATCACATTTTACTCAGGTACATGAAACCTGCTGCTTCCTGCAACTCTCTGATCAGGATTCTGAATAATTATTTTTGTTTTGAACCTGAGTCCTTTCCCTCCCACAGCTCCCTGTCTACCTGACCAAGTGGTAGCAGAACTGGACTGCAATGTCAACTCCTTCGCGGTGCGGTGGAGGGGGAGCATCGGCGACGTTGGGTCTTATACTGCAATCGCCATTGGCAGCGATGGCACGCGTGGGGCTTGTAACTCAACGAACACAAACTGCACCATCGAGAACCTGACATGTGGCCTCACCTACAGCGTCGTCGTCACGACATCGTCAGTCGACTGTGGCACCATCGAGGGCTCCGACTACAGCGTGCAGTCAGGTAGCTGAACCTTTTCTTCTGGCATTACAGCATATTAAAGATTTAATAGGTAACAATCCTTCATTAAAATGTTTAAAAACAACTAGACCTATGATTTATATTTTGTGGACTCGTTATCCAAAGATATTAAAACCCAGACAAATCCACAATTTTATTCAAGTTAACGAGACATTTCATTTTGGTCGCCTTTTAATTGCATCATGACGACTTTACCCGAAGCTTTGTCCATCTCTCGACGCCTTATAATGAATCCTTCACTCTATCTCTCTCATTTATCCTCCAAATCTCCAGCCGCCTGTAAACCAGACAACGTGACGGTGAACCTGCAGTGCAGCACCAACTCGGCGTCTGTAATCTGGGGGAACTCGGGTCCAAACCAGACCGAGGTGGTGACAGCGGTCGACAGCATGGGAGGGATCACCACCTGCAACTCCAGCAGCTCCGTCTGCATGTTCGACCAGCTGACCTGCGGAGAGACCTACATCATCAGTGTGGTCGGCCACACGAACTCATGCAGCAGTGAACCGGCTGTGGCACAACAGCTCAAGACAGGTGAGGTCAAGCTCTCCCTGTCACACACACAAACACCAAAATATTGACAACGGACATTTTGTCTTTGCGAAGAGAAATGATGTTAGTGCTTATCTGTCATTTGAGACAATACAGGAGTCTTTGTCCATGGGTCAAACATTCATGATGCATTCTCACGTGTGAACACACTAACCTAGAGCTGTCTTTATGTGGTCGGATCCCTCGGAATGGATGTTAATACTAAATATCTAAAGTTCTGAAGTACTTTGCTGCAGTGAAGACAGTAAATTGACTTAGTTACTTTCATTGACTTGTACTAAGCAAAGTTTGAGTGATGCAGGAATTAATCGTGTGAAATAGTAACAGTACAAGACATTGAGCTGAAAGTGACCCAGACACTTCTTCACTTCTTCATCTCCTCCTCCAGCTCCGTGTGTTCCCACCCGACTCTCAGCACAAGTGGACTGTATGACCGGCATCACCGCGGTCGTGTGGGACTCTGCACGCGGTGCCACATCTTACACGGTTTACGCTCGGGGCAGCCTCGGCCACAATGCCGAGTGCACCGGCACAGACACCAACTGTAACTTCCCCAGCCTGGCATGTGGCCAGGACTACAACATCACTGTGGTGGCTCGCCACGACTCCTGCGTCAGTTTGGTCAGCGAGAACATCACCGCCACAACGGGTAATAAAAACACAAGTGCAAATACATCAATGGGTTGATGTGTCCGCTATAGCTCCTAAAGTACTAATAACAAGCTATAGAAAGATTTTTATTAAAAATAAAGCCAGTTTTAACTAGTGGCACCATTTTAAAGGATCCAAAAGACAGAAGCAGGAATGAACAGAATCAACTGAATTTGAGAATCGGAACACACTTTAAATAGATTTGAGTTAAGACATTTAATCGTATATCTGCTTTACACATGACCCTCTCTCTATGTATTTACCTCTCCCCATCTGTCCAGGTCCTTGTCCCCACAGTGCTCTGGAGGCAACACTGGACTGCAACACCAACACAGCCATGGTGTCCTGGACGCCCGGCAGCGGCATCCTGTACTACAACGCCTCAGCCGAGGCCTTCAACATCGTTCATGAGCAGACCTGCTCCACCAGCGGTAACTCCTGCAACATCACGTCTCTGCGCTGTGGGGAGAGCTACAAGATGAGCGTCAGCGGACAGGGACAGAACTGCCCCAGTCCGGGCCTGGACTGGCACAGAATCAACACAGGTGAGTTGTGAAAGAGTTCACTAATTTCTAAAATAACTTGAATACTTACTTTTACCTAATCAAACTCTTTATTCACTACTTTTAGCCATTTCATTTTAACTGCAGTTTCGGCAAAAACGTAATGGTTTCAAATCTTTATCTGTCACTTTCAGCGTATTATTTTAACTATTTGAAGTATTATCCAGTACTTTAACCCGACTGACCATTTGTCTCTTGTTCCCTCAGCTCCCTGCCCCCCCACCAACCTCACGGTCAACTCTTCCTGCCAATCAAACAACATCGTGGTGTCGTGGCAGGCCTCGCAGGGCTCCTTCACCTACATGGCTGTGGCGGTGGATGCACAGGGCCGCCAGTGGTCCTGCAACACCAGCAGCACCAGCTGCCAGATACCTAGTCTGCTCTGTGGACAGCAGTACCAGGTCTATGCTGTTGGTTCTGTTGGAAACTGTTTTGGAGCCAAAAGTAACATTGAAGTGATTCGTACAGGTCGGTATTTAAATCCAACAGTTATTCACTTAATAGCCATGTTGCCTTTATGGAGAATATAATTATCGCTTGAATGGAACATGTCATTTTCCTGCCAACTGCTGTTTTAATAATTATATTTAAGTTCATTCAAGTGAGCGATGACCAGTTCCATGTCCTCCTCAAGAGCTCACGTGCCGCTGTGGGATCGAACCTGTGACCACACGGTGACGGTCTGATTTCTCTGACCCCTCTCTTTGCTCTCTCTCTCCTCAGCTCCGTGTGTGCCACAGAACATACAGAACCACCTCGACTGTCGGGCAGGTGTCCTCAACGTCACCTGGCAGACGACAGGTCACCTTTTACAGTCCCGTGCCTCCGCGGCGAGCAGCGAAGGTCACGTCGGCACCTGCACAACGGATAAGCATTACTGCGTGGTGCCTGTAATGTGTGATCTGACCTATAATGTTTCAGTGGTGGCTGAAGATGAAGCCTGCAACAGCTCCCAGAGCCCCATGGTCCAGGTCCTCGCAGGTAGGTTCTATTTGGTTTGTCTGTCAGTTTCTTGTGTGAAAAGGTTTGTGTACAGTCAGACATTATGTTTCCTCTCTGCTGTTCCTCATCTTTTATCGTCACCTCAACTTCTTCTTTTCCCAACTCAGCTCCGTGCCCTCTGTCGTCGTTCCTCCCCACTGTCAACTGTGGCACCGGCGTTGTGTCTGTAACCTGGAACAACAGCGTGGCGGGAGTCGAGTACACGGTGTCAGCGGTGGACAAAACAGGTGAAACGCACAACTGCACCGGCACAAACAGCGGCTGTGATCTCAGCTCACTGGAGTGCGGGACAAAGTACAACGTCACCATCACACCGTCCAGGAATGGATGTGTGGGCAGAGACAGCCCCACACAAGAGATCACAACAGGCAAGGATCAGGCATATTAACTTTTATCCTTTGATTTATGATTTAAAATCCTATTTTTCTATTTTTTTATACATTTTCCTCTGTATTTTTCTTATTCTTACATTTTATTTATCTATTTGTGCACATATACATTTTCTCATCTGTCTCTGTTGGCCTCCAGTTCCCTGCGTACCCACAATCTCGGAGGTGGAGATCGACTGCCTGACCAACACAACCTGGCTGATATACGAGGAGTCTGGGGGCGCCGAAGGTTACGTCGCCACGGTGACGGACACCCTGGGTGACGAGGTGATGTTTGAGTGTGATGTCATATCGGAGGGGTTATGTGCTGTGCCGCAGCTGAAGTGCAGCAAGAACCTCACCGTCACGCTGAGGGCCCGCGACCAGCAGTGCTCCAGTCCACCCAGCAACGCTGTCCTAACAGAGACAGGTGAATGAAAAACATCATAAAAGCATAAACTGAAATGAATATGAGAATTATTCCTACATTTTAGAACAAGAAAACAGGAATTCATCTTGAATAATCATAACAGACATATTGTGCCTTCAGTGTTGCAGTTGTCACTTTCCAACCACATTTTGTGTTTTCTTTTGGGGGTGGGGGTCGTCAAACATATATTGATGAATTTGTTGTAATTTTAATTTAATAAAGCTTTAAAAGGTTTGTGTTAAAACAACAGAGACAAGTCACTGCCAAAGTAAATAGACCTTTATGTGGAATTGTGCAAAATGCCGTACCTGCTCTGTATTAAAAGCTCTGTTTACCTATATTTTGTTTATTCATAAAAACATAAGGAATCCTATTTTCTTCCTCCTTCCCCAGCTCCCTGCACCCCTCAGGACGTGCAGAATTCTTTGGGCTGCGACAACGCCACAATCAGCATCTCCTGGTCAGCCGTCCCCGGTGCGGTGGCGTACACGGCCACTCTGGAGGAGATGAATGGAAACACCACCTGCTGCACCACACCGGACACCAGCTGTGACATCTCCGATCTGCCGTGTGGAGAATTTTACTTCCTGCACGTCAGAGCTGAAGGACGAATCTGCAACAGCTCCCAGAGTGAGGCGGACATCACCCGGACAGGTGTGGAATACACAGTCACACACAGGTCTGTGCCAGAGGCTGTGAAAAGAAATGTGAATAAAGAGTAACATCTGTATCGACCTCTCTCCCTCAGCACCATGTGTTCCTCAGAACCTCCAAGCCAGTCTGAGCTGCAGCGACAATGTGGCCTCGGTGTCGTGGGACTACAGCAAAGGGGGGCAGCTGTACCAAGTGACAGCAGTAAGCGCTGACGGTCACGAGGAACAGTGCAGGTCCCATATGAACCAGTGTGAACTGACAGGCCTGCGCTGTGGACAACTCTACAACGCTACTGTGACCGGAGAAGACATCGACTGCAGGAGCAAACCCAGTGAGAGTGTGACGATCAAGACGGGTACGTGCTGAATTCTGTGTTCGTGAATTCTATTGAACTGTTAAGTTTGTACATGTGCTAGTGTTTAGGTTTCACATGGAACATAACTTATCCAGAGCGACAAATTTCAGAATTCTTTGGGGAAGCTCAATATCTCCCCCGAAAAACACTTTTTGTTTCTCTATAGCTATATTTACATTTGCCTTTACAGCTCCTGAATTTTTTTCCCCGGGAAATCATTTCATGACATTGTGTGTTTAAAGCACCAAAAAAAATGTTTTAAGGTCAAAGTTTAAGGAATAGTGAAATTATGGGAAATGTTATTGCTCACCTTCTGGCCAAGAGTTTGATGAGACGATAGATACCACTCTAATGTATTTTATGGTAAATATAAATGTATTTTATGGTAAATATAAATGTATTTTATGGTAAATATAAATGTATTTTATGGTAAATATGTGTGTTGTCATCTTCTCATTCAACTCACAGCAAAACAGTAATAAGCCATATTTCTCTTTTTCTGAACACCAGGTATTGATCTCCAAAATGAAATTACAGTTTTAATCTATTCAGAACAGAACAAAAACTACTTAAAGTGACAAAAAGCACGACACTCAACTTTCTCTGCACCTCTCCTCACCAGCGCCGTGCACCCCTGCTAACATGTCCTCTGTGGTGGACTGTGAAGCCAATTCTCTGGTCGTGTCCTGGTCTGAGAGTCCAGGAGCCGACTCCTACATCGCCACAGTGCAGGACAGGAGCGGTCCGGCCACAACCTGCCAGGCCATGACCGAGGGCCACTGCAATGTGACGGGACTCGGCTGCGGTCAGATCTACGACGTCTTCGTGGTCTCCTCTGACGGATACTGCGACAGCCCGCCCACTCCTGTGGTTGACACAGCTGCAGGTAGGAAAGAGGAGGGTGACAGATGTGTACAGATGATGAAGGTACAAGCTGATTTTTAGAGATGAAGAGGGAACCATCGCACTGTTGCAACTGGTGATACACGACAATGAATGATCAAGTAAACAAAGAAACGCTGTTTATCATTAGAGGAGTTGATATGTTCTTTTTTATTCTAACTTTACATGTTAAATAAATGAAATAGATGATGATGAAACATTTTGAAAACCTTAGTGGACTAATTAAAATGCATTTTGATTTAAAAAGCTACTATAATTCAATAAAAATCAGCTTTTATATTCAGTAGCTTTTCCGTATTATTGTGAAAATGCTTGTTTTTAAGACTAATGCTCAATATTTGCAGTAAATATTTGTATATATGTGTAAATTGTGGTATTAGTTTGCTGTGTCACTTTTTTGTACTATTTTCATGTTAATTCTATACCTTGGGCCGTTTGGAAGGAATTTTCTTTTTGTGAAATTTCAAGAATAAGTCGTATTTAAGAAAAAAGTCATAATCTAATAACAATTATGTCATAATTTAAAAAGAAAGAAGTCATAATAAAATATCAGGAAATGAGCAGCAAGGAGAACCCGTACTCACCCAAGTTTCTTTCTCTCTGGATCCAGAATCTTGTAACTTGGTTTATAGGATTGTCATTGTTTTTTTTTTAATGTAAAGAATGGATTTGAAGCAGATTAAAGTCATGACTGTCTTATCTCATCTGTCTTTCATTCAGCTCCCTGTGAACCAAGAAATATCCAGGCAGTGTTTGACTGCTATATGGAGACGGCCTCTGTGACGTGGTCCCCGAGTGATGGAGCTCAGTCGTACGTGGTGACGGCCGTCTCCGCGTCAGGTCACAATGTCACCTGCGACACCAACACCACCTCCTGTGATCTGGACGGGCTGAGCTGTGGTCAGAGCTACACCGTGTCTGTGGAAGCTGTGGGACAGACCTGCAGCAGCACCGGTCACATGACGGGACCGCTGGTCACTGGTTAGACTAAAACCATACTTCCGACTCATGGTGGTTTATTTTTCTGTTTTTCATACGTAACGGTTGGTCCTTCATCTGTCCTTCATCTCCTCTTCCAGGGCCGTGCATCCCTGAACACATCAGCACTCAGTACAGCCTGACCATCGGCCAGGTGCTGTGGGACATGTCTCTGGGTGCTGATTACTACACAGTGGCGGGCGTAACAGAGCAGGGCCTCAATGTCTCCTGCAGGACGATTGACACCTACTGTCCCTTGTATAACTTAAACTGTGGCCAGGTGTACAACGTCAGTGTCACGGCAAACAACCACGTGTGCCAGGAAGTGGCCACTTCGACAGAAGAGGTTGAGATTGCAACAGGTGAGAAAACATGTTGTATATCTTACTTTGTTCTTAACAATCTCAGGACTTCATTTGAATTGGTCTGCAGGGATATTGTTGTGATTGTGAAGATGAGGGTCAAGATTTTAGAGCTTTGTTGGTTAACTCATCAACAAAAATAATCTGCAAACATTTTGTGAAGTCAAATACCAAAATAATAAACCTCCTTTATTAGAGCTTTTGGCGATTAGAGGTCAAAGGTCACGGTGGCTTAGCAAAACATGTTTTTGGAAATCATGTTCATTTCTTGAACATGATTTCTCAAGTCTGCATTTCCAGAATTTAATTTAAAATTTGACTAGTTGTCACTTGGACTTATTTACCTATCAAGTTTTTCATGTTGACCTCCTGAGTTCGGAGATACATATATAACTGAAACTTCGCTGGTCGGCAGAGGCATAAAAGCACAGGGCTGTAATTCAAGTTTTAACTATGCATCTTGGATAATATCAGTGTCTGCATCATTAAACCTCTCCTGCCTCTTTCTCTGTCTCCAGAGCCTTGTCCGCCCAACAACGTGGGGACCAGTGTTGACTGTCAGAGCAACATAGGGACCGTGTCGTGGGAGACCAGTTTTGGTGCGGTGGGCTACACGGCCCATCTCGCTGGGCGCAATGGCGACTCCCTCTCCTGCTACACTACTGAAACCTTCTGCAACATAGAAGATCTCCACTGCGGAGTCATCTACTACACCAACGTCATCGCCGTCGGACAGATGCTCAACAGCAGTGTTTCCACCACTGTTCTGCTGGTTGCAGGTATCGTATAGTGAATTCTAGTAAACATCTAGTAAACATTAGAGCAGGCTACTTTCTCTGAGAGATGACGCGAACTACGATTTGGAGCATAGATCAGTGCAGCTTTAAGATGTAAACAATGAAGCTGGATCCATGTCCTGTATATCTCTGTCTCTCTTCTTCCTGTAGCTCCCTGTGCAGCTGAGAACGTGATGGCTAACTTGGACTGCAAGAACAGCACAGCAGAAATCTCCTGGAGCCCGGCCAATGGAGCCAACTCCTACGCAGTGACTGCCATGGCAGCTGATGGCCACCGGGCTTCATGTGAGACCACCGAGGACCTGTGTGAGCTCACGGAGCTGCAGTGTGGTCAGACGTATAATGTCAGCCTGACAACCATCAGCGACCACTGTCAAACTGAGAGACACACTAACGCCACCTTCAGCACACGTGAGTGGAGTGACATCGTTTAGGGGGAAGTGAATGGAACCACTGACCCTGAGTTTATTCTGTATTAATACATTTCTCTTCAGTACCGAATGCTTTTATTTCTTAATCGTGACCCTCACTTAAACTTCTTGTCCAGGTCCCTGTAAACCTTTACATGTGGGAGTGGACCTGCAGTGTGGGACGAGTACGGCCAAATTGTTCTGGGAGGAGAAAGAAGATGTGGAGCTCTACATGGCGACTGCCTCCTGCAGCATGGGAACTCTGCAGTGCAACTCCACCAACTCCACCTGCCAGTTCTCAGACCTGCAGTGCGGGGAGACCTACGAATTCTCTGTAACTGCATATGGCAACATGTGTTACAGTGAAACCAGCAGCACTGCAGAGATCCAGACAGGTACGAGGACTGTGAATTAACTAGAGAGGGAATTGATTGATTATGTGTTTGGTTTAGTTGTTGGTTTGCTGAATAGATTATGCATCTTTCTAATCTATTAATTAAAATGTCCATTAGCTACCCTAAAAACTGACCACATTTCTCTTTTGTTGCTGTAACTTCTTTATTTTCTTGACTTAGTCGTAATTTATTTGTTTTCTCCAGAATTCCCTTAATCTTATTTTAGTTTTTTCTTGAAAAGTGACTCATCCTAATATGGAAATAATATAATACTATAATCTCAGCCCTAACTGAAGACTGAGACAGTGTAAAACCATGTGACACTCCTCCTCCACCAGAACCCTGCCAGCCAACGGGCCTGACGGTCGATGGGTCGTGCTACAACGACACGCTGGTGTTGGATTGGACGACAGCTGCAGGAGCATCAGTGTACGTGGTGACGGCGACGGGAGACCTGGGATACGTCACGTCCTTCCAAACCAATGAGACAATGATAGAGGCTGAGCTGCCCTGCGGACAACTGTTTACCTTCACTGTGAAATCCCAGGACGATCGATGTGACAGCGCCGCGAGTCTGCCTGAAGAATTCAAGACAGGTACACGTCTCATTTACCTTTTTGTCTCTGTGCGGATCTGTCGGTGGGTTCATGATGATTCAACAGGTCGCCTTCTCCTCAGGCCCCTGTGTCCCTGAGAACGTGCAGAGCTTCACACGCTGTGAGGACAGTCTGGGCTCGGTCAGCTGGGCCGCGAGCGACGGAGCAGAGTCCTACTTGGCCATTGCGACGGCAGAGGACGGCCATACACACATGTGTGTCACAAACACCAGCAGCTGCACCTGGGACGACTTGCACTGTGGAGAGACGTACACTGTTCACGTCATCGCCAACGACTACATGTGCAGCAGCCTGCCGAGCAACAGCACTTCAATACGGATGGGTAAACATGATTTTAAAGTGTACAAGTCAAGAAATCTAATTTAATAATATTTCCCGACATTTTATAAATCAAACGATGAATAGATGTGCTGACATAATGATGGGCAGATTAAGCAATAATGAGAACAATTGTATTTGCCGCCGGAATCACAACTAAACTTTGTCTTTGTGTTCGTAGCACCGTGTGTACCCCAGAACTTGGAATCGTCTCTGAACTGCTCGATAAGGGTAAATACTTTAACTTTTGATTCACATCAGGTAGATTTTAATCAAAGTGGTGGTGAAGACAACCATTCCCATGATTCCACACTGCTTTATGGCATCATCAAACTGGGTCTTTTGTTATTGTTTTCATTGAGAGACCCATCGTGGCCAAAGCTGCAGCGTTTGAGTTTATATCATGGAACTAAATTAGAATCGAATCTGTTTCTCAGGTGGTATCTCTCACCTGGAATGCCAGTGAAACTGCAGAGTTCTACATCGTGACTGCAAAGAACAGCAATGGCCACAAAGTGCAGCTCAGCACAAACGACACCTGGACTTTCATCTCCGAGTTCCTGTGCGGCCAGGAGTACTTCCTGTCTGTTCAGGCGGCAGACTCTGAGTGCACGAGTCAACCCAGTCCGCCCTCTGTGCTCAAGTCAGGTAGATCCTTATTTAATACCCACGAAAAACTCTACTGCAACACGCACAAGCTGAACCGCACTCTCCTAATGTCAACTGGCCTTGGCTCCAGCTTCTCGAAGGACAAGTTCTGTTTTCATCCAGTCTATTCTCCCTCTTTACCTCAGAGCCCTGCCCAACCACCGGCGTCTCCAGCTTCATGAACTGTGTCTCTAACATCGTCATGGTGTCGTGGATCAGTTCAGCTGGGGCAGAGTTCTACACCGCCACGGTAACGCCGGAAGATGACCAGTCAATTGACTGCTGGTCGGACAACACGCAGTGCGGCATGCCGAACCTGGTCTGTGGTCAGAACTACACAGTCACCGTCATCGCCTCCAACCAGGATTGCAACTCTGACCCCAGCGAGGCCGGCATCCTGCAGTCAGGTGCGTTACAGTCAGTGAAGATGGGTTGTTATGTAACTAGTTCGGGACAATGACTATTTTATTCTCCATACTTCATGATTCTTCTCCTTCATTCTTTATAACTCTCAAAGATGTGTAAATCTTTTTATGCAAGAAAGAGGTGACCTTTTTTTGTGCTGTCACTCACCATCAGTTTATTTAATTTTCTTTTCTCTCTAGTTGTGGATGTTTTAATTTGACCGCTCCTTGTCTGTTGCCAAAACAATAAACTGGCAGTCATTTAAACTTTATATTCCCAAACGTCAGGTCAATGTTCTCGGTTCTTACTAAAGGAACTCATGGTGAGTATTAGTCACAATAGAATAAAATGATCTCTCTCCTCTCTCCAGTGCCTTGTATTCCTGCTGACGTGGATGTGGCGATGGACTGCTCCAATAATGAAGCTGTGGTGTCGTGGAGTGCCAGCCAGGGGGCTCTGTCTTACACGGTGGCGGCTCACAGCAAACAGGGACACTTGTCCTCCTGCGAGACGGCAGGTCTTACGTGCACTCTGACCAACCTGACGTGTGGACAGACCTACTTGGTCCAGATATCGGCGCAAGATGATATCTGCTCGAGTTTGCCCAGCCCAGTTACAGAGGTCAAATCAGGTAAAACAGGTGTAATAATAATTATTTATTTACTTGTCTCATATGTCACGGCCTTGTCCAAGTCTGATTCACACACCCTCCATGTCTCACCTCCACTCACTCAGCTCCCTGCACACCCAGCATTGGCTCAGTGATTCTGGACTGCTCCACCAACTCGGCCCTCCTGGACTGGGCCTTCGCACAGGGTGCCGTGGTGTACAACGCAACAGCCCGGTCCTCCAGCGGCCATATTTCCACCTGCAACACCAACTACACCAACTGCGAGCTGCAGAACCTGCAGTGCGGTCAGACCTATAATGTGATTGTCGTTGCCTCCAACGAGAACTGCAGCAGCCCCCCAAGCTCCAGGTTACAGGTGGAATCAGGTGAGGTTTAAAAATACAGCAACAGCAACATTTTATTAATTGATTTCATTTAAACTCAAATTAGAGTTTTCAGACATGGATTCTTAACACTGGTGATTTATATAATTATTATATTAATTAAAGCTTACATATCCTGGATATTGGTGCTGCCATCTTATGTTTTTGGTGTAATTTGGAGGCAGAGTATTGGCAGTGGTGATCGTGGTAGAAAACCGTGATATTCAGGTTTCACAGATTCTCACACTCGACCAATCGTGGGTCAGTCTCAGCTGTGAATCATGAAGTTTCACCCTGTTTTTATTTCATCAATAAGAAGTTCCTTAAATGACAGAAAATTACAAAAACTAATTTAACGTGTACTTGGTCCACGTCCCATCCATGACCTATACTGCCGTCAGCCACCAGGTGCTAATAGAGATGGTTCACCTAAACTGTCATAACGTCCATTTTTATTAAAAGTCAATGGCTGAAACTGACCTGCTCATTTTAAAAGATCTGGGTATTTGTAGGTCTGTAGCATGAATGAAGCATCAACCTTTCTCTGAAGCCTAAATATTCTGTAAGCGGACAACTACCCGCTGACATTAAATCACAAATAACTGAGTCATGACTTTTCCTTCTCTCTGCCAGTGCCTTGTCCTCCTGAAGGAGTTGTGGCTGCACTGGACTGCTCCACCAACACAGCCCGGGTTGACTGGCAGTCCAGCATGGGGGCCGATTCCTACATCGTCCAAGCCTTCTCCATGCAAGGACACGAGTCCGGCTGCGAGACGCCCACACAGTCCTGCATCCTCCCAGACCTGTTGTGTGGCTGCACCTACAACATCACTGTGATTGCTGATAACAGCGTTTGCAACGTGTCAAGTGGCATCACACAGATGAAAGCAGGTAGGCATAAGTAAACATGATAAAAAGCTATGTAACAGATTTAAAGCCATGTTCTCTTTAATTGCAGCCTTGAAAAATATAATAATTGACTTGTTGGGTCAGGATCTTTGTGATTTTACTTACTACTCACTGTATATATGCATGAATCTAATTTGAGCAAAATAGCCGTGTTGTTTTCTCTGTATTGAACCAATATCGACCCTGAATCATAATGTAAGACTCACACTTCTATCTGTGTCTGTTCAGTGCCCTGTGTACCACAGCAGGTGGAGGCCCGGGTGGTTTGTGAGTCCGGTGGCGTGGCCGTCTCTTGGGAGCCAAGCAAAGGGGCGTCGTCATACACCACAGTCGCCCAGGGCAACGGTGGCTATGAATCAACTTGCAACAGCAGCGTGACAACGTGTCTGTTCAGCGACCTGCTGTGTGGCCTCAACTACTCCATCAGTGTTAGTGCTTCGGACGAGACCTGCTCAAGTGCTAGAAGCTCTGATGTGGAGATCAACACATGTAAAATCATGTTTTATTTGTTGTATATTTATCTGTAATAAACAGCTGTGGCAGGTTATATTTGAACTTTATTGATACCTTTATATAATCCTAACTTTCTGTTTATCTGCAGTGCCGTGCGTACCACAGGGAGTAACAGCGGAGATGGTCTGCAGTAATGACACAGGCGTGGTGTCGTGGGAAGAAGAAGAGGGCGTGTCCTCCTACAGGGTGCAAGCCTTTGGGCCCGACGGTCACAGGACTGAGTGCAACAGCACGGAAACCAGTTGTCAGCTCCCCGGCCTGCATTGTGGTCAGCTCTACAACCTGACACTGATGGCTCAGGACGGAGAGTGTGACAACAGTGTCGCTCACCTCGACCTGCAGTCAGGTAAATATAAAGCATCACGTTTTTCAGTTTGATAGGAGTGCTGTTGTTTGAGGATTTTTTAGTTTATCTGATATTTTTGGTTAAACCCCAGCAGGTTTATTTCTATGTATATAAATTTCATTCACTCCCATTTGAGATATAATGTCTAACTCAACAACTCGGCCTCTAACCCTTTCTCTCCATCAGTGCCTTGCACACCCACTAATGTCAAGGCCTCTCTGCTGTGCCATTCAAACTCTGCTGCGGTGACATGGGAGCGAGCCAGTGGGGCAGTGTCCTATCTGGCAGTGGCCGTCACCGCAGACGGAAGTCACCAGACCCAGTGTAACAACACCATGACTCACTGTGATCTGGACGACCTGCAGTGTGGGCAGACCTACAACGTGAGCGTGTTCGCCCAGGACGAGTCTTGTTCAAGCGTGGAGAGCAACAGGTCTTACGTGCAGACAGGTACGGCACCTTATTATTGGTTATTTATTCTGAGGCGTGGTCGATTCCAAAAGTGCTTTCCTCTATTTTCCTGTTTTAAACTTCTGTCTGTTCTTTCTCTTTCTCCCCCTCAGCCTCTTGTGCACCACAGAACGTGACCGTTAATGCACAATGTGCTGAAGGAGCCATAACCGTCTCTTGGTCTCCCAACCCCGATGCCCAGTACTTCCATGTGGCGGCAGTGAGCAACACTGGGGCGAGACTCTACTGTAACTCAAGCAGCACGACTTGCACCATGAACAATCTACCGTGTGGACAACACTACAACGTTACCGTGCTGTCTGTAAGAGACGACTGTGAGAGCCAGCCGAGCGCTGTGGTCGAGACTTCCTCAGGTAAACTTCACACAGTCATGAAAAGTATCGGGGGGCCTATGCATACCCAGTGTGCAATGTATTTAGGCTCTATATACAATATATACTATATTTATCCTACTTCAGTTTCATTAAGATCTCTAACTCAGTGTTTAGTGTCATTGCTTCATTGTAGAGCATCAGACTCACCATCAGCAGCACTGGAACACACTCAGATTCTATTCAGATTGTGCAGCTGATTGTTTTAATATATATAATTGTTAAATATGTAAGTGTTACAGTTCTCAATCTACATGCTCCACAGCTCCATGTATGCCCAGCAACCCTAAGAGCCACCTGGACTGCGTATCAAACTCAGCCTGGGTGACTTGGGATGACGCAGACGGAGCCCTCAGCTATTTTGTGTACGCTGAAGAGATGAACGGACACAACTCCACCTGCACGACCACCTCCTCTCCCTGCGAGGTGCCAGATCTGAAATGTGGGACGCGCTACACCCTCCACCTCAAAGCCACGAACGAGCACTGCCACAGCAATCACAGCGCCACCTTTGAGCTAGTGACAGGTGGTTACAATTTTTGAAAGGTTACAAGGATAATTTTGGAGTAAGCATTTTACCACATGAATCCATCAATCAACCATTGGATAAAAGTCATGTGGAGCACAAACCCTCATGGCTTGTGACCCCCCTTTATTCAAACTGTGACTTTAAATGCTAAATATCTCTGACTGTTGTATTTGAATAATTATTAGTGGTAAAAACTAAAATATGAATTACATTTAGTCTTGTAAAACAATTTATTTTCTTCCTTTCGGTCCCAAACATCTGCTTGTGATCCCTCAATCTTATATTGTCACCTAGAGGGGCCCCTAGGTTGGACATCACTTGGTTTCCCAGCTGATCTTCTACAATATAGGATTTTAGCTGAGCTTTGAACTATTTAAAAAACTGTATACAAACAAATATTGGAAACACAAAGTTATCAAAGACTTTAAATCCTCCATCTGCTTACTGGATGACAGTCGCACTATCTAGTGTAATTTTTGAATTGTTATGTGGCCCCTCCTTTAGGTCCTTGTTCTCTGACGTCCATCAGTATAGCGACAGAATGCAACAACGACACCATCCTGGTTGATTGGGAGAACACAGTGAACACAACCCTGTACGTGGTGACCGCTGAGGGTCACGACCAATCCCTCATTTCCTGTAACAGCTCCTCTGATTCTTGTGAACTGGAGGATGTCCGCTGTGGGATGCACTACAGCATCATAGTATCAGCTTCGTCTAACAGGTGCAGCAACCTCAGGAGTTCTCCAAAGAAGATTCAAACAGGTAACGACCTCACACATGGGACATTTTCTCCGCTTCATACACAAGAATGAATCTTTTTATCGAAGCTCATTCCACACCATCCCCTCTAGCACCCTGTGTACCAGACAACGTGACAGTGGTTCAGTCATGTGAGGAGAGTGGGGTGACAGTGACGTGGGGACACTCCCCTGTGGCCACATCCTACCAGCTAACAGCCACAGGAAGTGACGGAGACATGGTCAACTGCAGCACCTTAGTGAACAACTGCACCCTGGCTGATCTGCACTGTGGTCAGTTGTACAACTTGAGCATCACAGCCAGCGGAGACAACTGCACCAGCCTGCCCAGCACCTCGTCCTTCAGATCAGGTAGAGATATTTTCTGGAGGCCATGTTTTTATTGCTGTTTGTCTGACTTTCATCAGGATCACATAAAAACTACTGAACCTGTTTTCTTGACACTTGGTAGAAGGTTGAGGTACAGGCCAAAGAAGAGCCCAGGAATATTTTCTACTCGTCTGAATCTCTTTCACGGTTTCTGAATGTTTCGCTCCCTGTTTGAATCGGAGTCCTCTGTCTGTCCTCTCAGTTCCCTGTCAGCCCTCTGGTCTCACGGTGGACATCGATTGTGAGACCAACTCTGCTGTCCTGTCCTGGGACGCCTCTGAGGGCGCCGTGAATTACTATGGCTGTGCCCAACCCCAGGATGGAGACGCACTCTACTGCGACAGCCCGGCTCTTTCCTGCACCTTCGACGGCCTGGAATGTGGAGAAATTTACAATTTCTCAGTTGAAGCCTCTGACGGCTTCTGCAACAGCTCGTTTAGTTCACCTCTCACGGAGGGAGCAGGTAAAGGTTAAAGCTAAAAAATAAAAAACAAAAATTGTGGTATGAAATAATAACTATGGGAGTAGAATTTGTGCAAAAGTAAGTTAAAGTGTTGTTTTAGTCCTATTTATTTCCCAAAAATAATTGTATTTATTTAATTGAAACTGTGTTTTGGCACAAAGTAATAAGATTTCAGTTTTTTAATAATCAGAAATAATCAGTCTCAATCTATAGTTTGTTTCTTCCCTGTCATTTCTAATTGTACACTTAATATCCTGGTTCACAACACCTGAAGAACAAGAGCTAAACAATGTAACTGGGCTCATTCTGTGAGTAACCGTCTCTTTCCTCCTCAGTTCCGTGTCCTCCGACTGCTCTGAATGTCCGGATGCAGAAGATCGGCCAATATCACTGGGCCTTCACGTCCTGGGACAGCGTCAACTGCTCTGATGTCAAGTATCTGGCGGAGATCTCTGGTCGAATCAAAGACGACCCACATGCTCTGATGGAGGTCTCTTCTTACTGGCTCCCCAGGAGATACTTTGAGTTCCCGATGCCTTGCAGCACAGCTTATAACCTGACTGTGCGCGCCGGAAACTCAGCTGGGGTCAGCGCACCTTCCGCTGCCTTCGCTGGAGTCACAGGTAACTGTACTCACTGTGTTTATAGTGTAATATGAAGCTGCAGCAGTAATTAATATTGTATATTTTAGTTCAAAGTTTGCTTTGACAGTAACATTCAGTTCGTAAAATGACAAATGCAATGGTGTCATCGTTGAGCCTTTACCTTGTTCTGCTATATTGTTAATTCTTTTTTGAATGAAAATCTTTGAGATTAACACTTATTCACACACAAACTCACTCACTCACAATACATTTGTTAACAGCATTCTTACTGTTTCCGTCCCAGTCCCCTGTCCTCCACAGAATGTGAAATACAGCGGCAACGCCCAGTCTGCTGTTCTGTCCTGGGACGCGTCACTGTTTGCCTCCACGTACACTGTCTACGATACATCGGAAGGAGGCCACGTCGAGCTTTGCAGCACCCCGACGCTCTCCTGCCCGCTGACAGACTTCAATTCCAGCGCCACGGAAGTGACGGCGAGCAACGCTTGGGGAGAGAGCAACCCCAACGCAGTCATCACAGGTCAGACGCAGCTCAAAGATATCTCTGTCATTTCATTCAGTCGGTTCTTACAGGAGATTACACCCAGTCACCAAAGTTACATAGAGCAACAACAGATGGGTGAGGAAACAAATCAACACAGATGATCAGTGAACCATCAAACTCATTTTGAAGCTGCTATTGGAAGGTCGAAAAGTTGCATAGTGTTGCTTTAAGATGGGGATGGAAATGAAATTGATACCAATACAAAGCATCAGTATTTGACTGGCCCTCAATGATGGAAAATACTGATTGTCAGCAACTTAACAGCTACAGTTCTCCCGCCACTGCAAAATTTAAACAATATACTATTTAACTTCCACTTCCTTCTCCTTTTATAACGCACGTTTCTCATCTTCCTCAGGTCCAGTTGGATCTCGCAGGAGAAGACATGTGCGGGAAACTTACAACAATGGTAACTATAATGTTAAATATTACAGAAGCTGCTTTCAGACATGCACTGAATTGCGGATAGAGTCAGAGGCTCTGGACTTTCTCCTGCCAGCCCCCGAGAGAAAACTCTGGATAATGTCCGAATGAACCCATTTCTGTGTTGTTGTTAGCTCGTCTGGAGAATCTGCTGCTGCGTATGTGAAATATGTGAAAGACAAACTCCGGAGAAAGTCGTACAATTGGACGGACATTCTCTGGAGTTCATGTCTGAAAACGGCTTTTCTGTGTCTCACAAGCCAGAGATTTTATTGTACATAGTAATCAGTAAAATTCCTCCTTGATGATAGATGTGTGCTATTCAACAACTATTCATTTATCACTCATCTCTCTCTCTCAGATCTTGAATCTCCGAAGGTGCTGAATGTATCAGTAAGTGGACTTTCTGTTTATGTGAAGTGGACGACGGTGAAGAGTGCAACCAGCTACACACTCAAAATTCAGGACCAGAGTGAGATGTCAGTGGAAGTGAGAACCGTGGAAGGTGATTTTTACGTAGAGACTGATCTCAAGCCCCGCACCACCTACTGCTTCCAGGTTGCGGCCAAAAAAGATTCCACCCAAACCCCCTACTCCACCCGACGCTGCAGAACCACCGGTGCCTCCGAATGAAACGGCACGGATCCATCTACATATACACTGGACTCAGCAGAAACACCACAACACTGCTGACACTGCATGTTTGTCTTCTCTGTTCTGTAGCGTCCATTACAGATGTGTTACCAGTTCAATCTCTGAGAACTTTAAGTGGAAAAGTGTAAAAAATAAAGTAATTACATCTGCAAAACAGAATTCTTCTCTCTGGGGTACGTCTTACATGTCTCAAATACATTATGATCAAACCTGATGAAAGAGCACCTTTTAGATTTGAATGCTTACGAATCTTTGTTAGCAATAGCTTGTATACATTCTCATAATTGTGGCTGGTATCATAGCAACATGTTGGCTCCATAGCTGTCTAACAACGTATTGCAGAAATTATATATTTATCAAAAATGGTTTTATTATTAGATTCTCTGGATGATTGTGCAACTAACAGAAGGTAGTGTCAACAAATAAACAGATAATTTATCCAGCAATGTTTTTAAAACCATGCAGTATATTTTCTTTCACGATGTCAATATCATTAAAACACCCCTCTGTAAAAACATCAGTGGTGAATTCTTTCATTTTTTTAAACTTTTTGTGTGACTGTGTTTAATGTGTCCAGGGCTGCAAATACTGACTATTTTCATTGTTGCTGAAAATCTCAGTGAATTGTGACACAAATGAAGAATTGTCCAAAAGATGAACAAACATCAGTGTGATTAAAAACTGCATAAAATCACTTATAACATACATATTCAGTGTTTCTGTGAGAAAGCAGGAGGCTTCATATCAAGGACACTTTAATGGGTAGTTTTCTCTCTGTATCTTGGAGTTATATCTGGTGGTTTGACTTATGATTTTTCATAAGAGCTTCTTATCGACACTGTCAACTATCTGTGCTCCATCCACTGGTGTTTGAGCATCAGAGCTCTCAGGTCTTGGTCCTAAACTTCTGCACTTTCAATTTAAAATTATATTAATAAGCCAAAAAACAGAAAACCACATAGGCCTCACTGAGCCTTCACTGAGTCACATTTGGCCATTCTATACATTTGTACCATTTGGGCCAACATACAAATAAACCAAACCATTTACTTCACTGGCATTTAGGCTAATAATAATAATAATAACAACAATAATAATAATAATTGTATAAATAATAATAAGGATAATAACGGTGATAAAAAATAAAATAATAATTCTGATAATAATCATTTTAATAATAATATAAAATGCAGAGATATCGCGTTCACGAGGCAAAGAAATTTGTTTTGCGAGGTCGCAGTGACCTTTACCTTTGACCTTTGACCATCAAAATTTTATCAGTGATTCCACAAGTCCAACTGAACGTTTGCACCAGAATTTAAGATATTCCCTCCCGATGATTTTGAGATATCGTGTTCACAAGGAAGAGAAACACACCTGGGACATTTCTAAAAGCGACGTCACTGGGGGGGGGGAAGCAGGTGGATAACAGCGCCCTCCACCGGCCGGAGGACCTGCCGGGCACAGCACCGGGGTCAGTTCGAAGTAAAGATGGAGCCGCTATTCAACCCGCCGCTTCACAGGCAGAGGCACCAGTTCGTCGTCGACTTCGTGAAGAGGAACAAACCTCCGAAGGTTTTCAGACATTTTCAACAAACAACCACTTTTAATATAAACACGTTAGCATCGAAGCTAACGTCGGAGCTAACTTTCTCACGCAGCTAGCTAACGTCATTACCTGAGCTTTAGCTAGCTTCATGACAGCAGTTCGTCAGTAGCTCATTCCCCCCCCCGGTTTAACTTTAACGTGTGTTTGTTCCTCTGGTTGATTTCATCTTGTCCTGGTCCCCAGGTGCTCGACCTGGGCTGCAGCGAGTGTAGCCTCATGAAAAGGCTCAAGTTCCACCGGGAAGTTCACCTCCTGGTCGGCTTGGACATCGACGGGACCAAAGTCAAGAAGAAGATGTGAGTCCCATTTGTAAATAAAACGTGTGATTCATTGTCTGTCGTGGCTGAAGTAAGAGTTTTGTACTTCTGGAGTTAATACGTGTAGTATATCGTGGAGGTAGTTACTTTCTCTAAGATTAAATAATGTATAAATACAAGTAACCGGTTTGCTAAATGATGTCTTTAACCTACAGTTTTATGCTGTTGACTTTTTTAAGTGTGAAGAAGTAAACAAACATCCATGTTGTCAATAGATGAGAAAATGTGATGTTTCTGTTTATTTTATGAACCTTAAAAAATAAATGAAATAGAAATAACTGAGGCGCAACAGGTAAAACAAAGATCACTGGAAAAGATGATGATATGAACCTAGACTCCAGCCTCCTGCAGAGTTCATGTCTGAAAACGTCTTTTCTGTGTGTTGTTGTTGTATTAACTAGTAACTAGTAACTAGTAGCGTGCGGCCTGATAATCTGCTTGTATCTTCTGTCAGGCGCGCGTTAGCTCCTGTATCCACTGACTACCTGCAGCCAAGTTACGATCAGCTGTGCGTCGAACTGTACGAGGGCTCGGTCACAGAAAGAGACGCTCGCCTCAGAGGATTTGATCTGGTGACCAGTATAGAGCTGTAAGTTCCTCTTCAGGTGCTTCGACATGTAACCTTCTGGCATCCGTCAGTATTAATGGTCTTTTTTCTTCTATTTTCTTATTTTAAATACTTTCCTCTGTGTTGATTTCACCTTTCTGTTGTTGTCTCTCCGGATGTCTCCAGCATAGAGCACCTCACGCTTGCTGACGTGGAGCGGTTCTCTGAGGTCGTGTTTGGTTACATGACCCCGGCGGCCGTCATCGTCAGCACCCCGAACTGTGAGTACAACCCCCTCCTCCCCGGACTGAGAGGCTTCAGGCACAGTGACCACAAGTTTGAGTGGAGCAGAGCAGAGTTTAAATCCTGGTACAGTACGCTCGTTGACTTTTGAACTGAACTGAACACCTACCCAATGCTGTTAAATCTCTTACTCAATGATGATGACCATTCATCCTCCTCAGGGCTCTGAAGGCGTGTTCGGAGTTTGGTTATGAGGTGGAGTTCACTGGTGTCGGACAGCCAGCGTCAGGATACCAGGAGAGTGTCGGCTTCTGCTCTCAGATCGGGGTCTTCCGGCGACTCGAGCGAGGAGATGACAGCAACACGTTGGGTGGTGACGATGCAGAGGACGTTTTTTCCTACAAACTTGTGAGTATATTGAATGGGTTGAACCTCCTGCTGGCTCAGCTGTTGACGTGGCTCCTTTCTTGCCTCACAGTTGTGAGAATGGAAGAGTTGTATTCATCTCAATTTCCCTGTAATTGTGTAGAAAGAAAGTAACACAATTTGACCAGAGATTAATCACGAGTTTCTTTAACAGCAATTAACGGCAATTTTTAAAGCTTTACTGGCCTCTGCTGGTAACTCCCATGAACTGCAGCGAAGGTCTGGACACCCACACCTCAGCCAATCACAGACCTCCCGCAATTTGAATAATAATAAACTAGGCTTGCAGATTAACTCACAGTGATCTCAGTCTCTTAGGTGATATGTTTTTACCTGATCCACTGGATGTGATCTGTGTGTTTTATGCGTTTCTGTGTCAGCTGTACAGCATAAACTATCCCAGCCTGTGTGACAACAACATCTTGCGGAGAGTCCTGGGGAGCGAGGTTTTGTATTGGGCAGAAAAACTGAAGAGTAGATGGATGGAGAAGAAGAGTGGTGAGGTGAACGCCTCTTGTGCACCGATTGAGACGGAGGAAGAAGGAGAAGAGAAGCACACAGGTGAATATACAGTGGGTGCTTAGTAGAGGTGCTTTTTGATCGACTTGATGCCCCTGCAAAATACATATTTGTTCTCTCTCTTTTTCAAACAAATCAAACCTCCCACCTACAGCCTGCAGAGAGGAGATGAGAAATGTAGTATCGCAGTGTGAGAGCGGAGCGTCAGAGGATCAGGAGGAAGAGGATGAAGGAGTACGTTGGACACGTTTCCAAAGGCGACAAGATTCCTGCACATCACTCAGGTGTGTTTCTGTCAGGAAGGTTAGGTGGAGCAGTGTTGTCATGGTGACTCGGAAGTTTGTGGTATACAGATCATGATCAGGACCTGGACAGTATTCACACCATAATGTTATCAGTTCTTCCCCGGGTCGTGCTCCACCTCCCCACCGAATTTAAAGGAAATCTGTGAAGTAGTTTTCTAGTAATCCTGCTACAAGACAAACAAACAGCAGTGAAAACAACCTCATCACCTCCTGCACCATATTTGATTACAGAGCTTTGTGTTGGATCAAAGTGTCAAATCTCACAGCATCACAATAAGGATACAATTCAATGTATTGGATTGTTGACGTCGTGCATTAAAATAGGCATCACATTGGCCTCAGTGACAGATTCACATCTCTATTGCTTTTTCTCACCTGTGGTAGGTGTGTGTCAGTTCCTCTGGATGTGCTGTGGTCCTGCTGCCCCAGAGTCAGCACCCTGAGTGGAAGTCTGGGTAATCTCAGGCGTCTGCTGATGGACGACCCCGATGTCGAACTGAGCCAGGACGGTGATGCTGTGCTTGTAAATTGCCATGAACAAGGTACTGTGGTCATTTGATCCATTTAGTTTTGTCCTTACTAAATGTGTAAAACGTTAACAGAAGGGAATGAATGTATTAACTAAGATGTGTTATTACAGCAGATTTGTAAAATGTTCTACTGTTTAATCAGGAGCAAAAATTGCTTTTAACAGAAATAGTAATGTGACATTTTTTTAATAATTACTGATATCGACTAATATGAACATTTCCATATACATTTTTTGCGTTACTTTTTACAATTACATCAAATGTGTTTCTTTTTGTAATTCAAATTCTATATATTTGGTTGTATTTGTGTTTTCTATTAATTGACTAAACCAAAAATTAGGGTAAAACTATAAAATATCAAGCCTCAGTTACATGTATCGTTAACAGAAGCGTTTATCCGTGTTTCCTCGGCCCCCAAAAATCCATGTCGGGTTTTAGTGAACGAGACAGAATGTGAACACTTTGTTTGCTCAACACAAAAGTCCACAAGGCTACTTCGAACCCTATAGAATGCAGTAGTAAGGTTTGTCCAGCAGATGTCACCATTTTAACTGTACATTACGTCCAAAGTGGTTTCATAAAACCTTCCACAACCATCGCTCTCTCCAACACAAAGCATCATCAGCTGACTCCAGTGTTTTTCCTGTGACACCTGAATGATTCTGTAGTTGTGACGCTGCTCGGTCATTTGTGTTTTTAGACCTTGAAGAAGAGGAGGCTCAGGACGAGCTGGAGGACAGCGGGTACGAACCGGCCAGCAGGCACCACTCTGCCGCTGCAGAGCAAGAGGAAGACTGGGAGGCAAGTGTTTGACCTGGAGGACGCAGCTTTTGTTTCCAGGACAAAGTAGGTCTCTTGTTCAGATTCAACGAGGCTTATTTGGACTGCGACTTTTTGTTTTGAGTATGCGTCCAGTTGTTAAAGAAAGAATATTTCGTTTGGCCTTTAAAAATAATTGTATGGAGTGAGAGCAACTTAAACCAACCAAATGTAATAATCACAATAAAACTGTGAGAAGATGTTATTATTGTGAATGATGTGAGCTTAACGAAGTAGATCTCCACACGCAAAGAGGCTTTTACAGAGTTTTATTCAGTGCAAGGTACACATTAGAAGCATCCAGTACACTTGTTAAGGAAGCAAATGTTGGTCAAAAATACGAGTCTGTAACAGGAAACACTGGACAGTGTCAGAACAGAACATCACTTTACAGGAGAATACATATTACAGTTTTATAAAGACAACAGCTTCACAGAAGAGAAGAAGCAACCATGTTTGTAACAACATGTTAGGTACCAAGATGAACATACCTGCGTCACACAGGTGTAAGTGATCTGATTCCAAAAAAAAAAGACTAAATATAATGTAATATTTGATATTTGGTAGCCACACACTTAACACTGTCTTAACTATGTAGTGCTGATGCCCCCCCTCCCAAAAAAAAAGAATCTTTAGCAAAAATATTGGCACAATATCAGCAATGATGATATATAAAAACCAAGACGACGATATCTTAACACAGGAACATTTAAACCATGCTGTGAAAAAAAACACAAAATGAGAACATTGATTTACAGTAACACACTGAAGTTCGAGCTTTTAACAGTACGTGATGAGAACAGAATGACTTGCTACATGCTAAACAGGCGAAATCCTCTCTTCAGTGTGGAAATATCAAGATTAAAACATAGCACAGTATCAAATTAGAAAGAAAAGATGACGTGGCAAGTTCTGCACGCTCGCTAGTGGACGTCGTAATCATGCAGAACGTAGAAACGGAACACTGACGTATAGTTAAAACACCATACACTGATGTGTGCAGATATCGATAGAACATGTATATAGTTTGTCTAGAAGAGGGAGTATCTTGGCTCTACTGTGGGTAATGACAGAAGATTACAGATGGAGTACAGTCTGTTCACGAGTTATAATGTGTCTAATGTTATCAGTACAGTTTATGCATAGGCCTGACGAGCTCCCAGGTACCGTCAGTGTGTTGTGTACTTTGGCTGATTCGCTCTCAGTCTAACAAATTGTTCACTTAATCCCCTATTGATGCAAATCCCCTGCATGCGTGACACAATTCTCGTATTGATGTTGTCGTTAGCTTTGTCTGCAGCACTAAATGTTAATGATCTGCTTGATATGTTGCTAGGAGACACACGCACAGAAAATTACTGCATTACTCTGGGTCGTATCTTTATGGCAGTGGATTACTTGGTTACTAGTCCTTCATTGTACTGTATGTACGACAGTATTTACCAGTCACACTTCATGAAATCATTGCTGCATCACAGGGTCTTTGACTTGTTCACTGACGTTAGCATCCCGGTCAACGGGCGAGCTCAGATGGCAGGAAAGCGTTGCCAAGCGTAGGGATACATATTTATCATAGGAGATCCTGTTCTATTAAGAGATGCTCCGACACCGATATACAGGAATCAGCAAGAACGCACGTCTGTGTCCTAATCTGATACCATGGTTTTAAAGGTTATTAGTTTCACCTAGATGAAAGTGCAATTTTCTTTTCCTGGAAGTCACTTCTTCTTCGCTGCTCCAAAATAGCAGTTGTGCTTTGCTGCCACTGGCAAGTAGTGTTTTTAGACAGGCAAAGAAGAAGTGATTTCTGGTGTTGTATTATATTTGTTTAGATGACAAAGCACATTTCTATATTTGGGTCTTTGACTAAAAACCTTGTCACTGCATTTTGCCTTTATACGGCTGAGTAATACTGCAGGATTTACTAAAAACAATCCGTTGCTGATAAGAACAGAGACCTCTGTTCTTATAAGTAAGCAAATAGACTTTATCTCCCATTTTCTCTTTCAAAGTACCAACAAAGCATTTCTCACAATAGATCCTATATCCCTCCACTCATTCAAGATACCAGGATAACTGATACTACTAACAAAAGTAGTCTTACCATATAGCAGACGCACAACCACACACACACACACACACACATACTCTACATTCACACATCTAAAAGCTCAAGTCTGACGCCTCGTCTTTGTAGTAAAATATTCTCACCTTCAAAACACTAAAAGGTGGATTAAGGTTAGTGCCAGCAACTGCAGCTTATAGGCGAATATTAAATAGAACGTCCTATTTCAGGAGGAATTCTAAAACGAACACTGACACTAAAGGAATGTATTGAAAACGGATGGTGTGCTCCCCTACAGAGCAGATTCCCTTTGTTTGAATTATGCCACTCCTCCAATAGACATGAAACGTTTATCTTTTCCTTCCAGTTCCCAACAGTTTGAGTTCTGTTTAGATGCTGGGCGACAAAGTTTACCTCAAAAACATCGAACATCTACACCCAGAACGTGAGGAGTGAACAAATTCTGTTACATACACGTTAAATGTCTTTTAACAATCAGGTCAACGTTTCATTTACATAGATTCACAGCTGTTTACATTGAGATGATAACTGCCCACCTCCGCCTGTTGAAAATATCTAAAAGGAAGCTACTATGTCATACAGCTAATATGGACACAGGAGGGCGCTGTTGTTACTGATCAGGTAACGAGCTGTAGGAATGGAGATGGAAATGAACTCAGCCTTGTTTCCATGTTTTGGATGTAAGCGGTGTGAGTCTGTCACTAAGAGGCTGCAGGTCTAACGCTTTATCACCACCTGCTCGTATGCTCCGGCACCAACCCTGCGAGAAAAGACAAGAGGATAACGTGAAAAGAATTACAGAGGAAAACTTATAACGCTTCTTATTTAGGCTTATTTATTTTCTTTAAATGTTTCTTAAACTGCACCAAACCAATAAACCATTTTTCTATTAAACGTCTGATATTCCCTCTTTTTTGTTTCAGTCAAAAAATCCAAAGAAAAGAGTAAAACCAACAATCTGAGCTTAAAATTTGGTCAATCTTTAGTCACAGTCTATGGCTGTTCCATCGACAAAAAATGTACCTTGGTATCCAAAAAGTTATTATAAACTAAAATAGTAAAATAATGATTATACTGGACACATCTCACAGTGAGTGAACTCACCTGGTGGGAAGGTGATGGCTCCCGAGGGCTGTGCTTCCTCCAGGCCCAACAAACAGACGCAGACCTTCCTCTGAAACAGACAGATGTAGTAACGTTCAGTCAGTAGAGAGCGACAGCATCCTCCTGTAGGATTCCTCTCATGAGGAGCAGCCAGTTGCTAGGCAATCTATAAATAATCATGTATTGACAGAAGCTTTCTTTTTCAAGCTTTGAGCAAGATGAGACCTTGGAAGGAAAACAAAGCCCCGCTCCTCAAAGTGCAAAATCTGACTCATGGGGGCGACAGAAAACTGTCAACTTAATAATTGTGTGATGTAAACTAGCTGTGTACTAAGCAAATACAGCAGTACCCCAGAGTAGAGCAGCAACATTGTAAGTTGAATATCTTCGGGTTTTGTCAAACACTTACAATTGTATAAACAGAGAAAAGTCTCAAATACCGAGACCTTTAATGCAGAGGTTGTGTAATTCTGGAAAAAGACACAACATTCCCATGCGGCTGTGTAAACAGAGCTTCAGTGTGTGTTTTACCTTCAGCACTTGAGTCCAGTAGGCTCGGAGTGAAGTCTTGACTCTGAAGAATTTTTTCCACGACATCGTCCGCATCCACCCGCGTGTCGTCCATTCTCTTCAGCTGAGACTCCATGGAGTCTTGTTTCACTGGATGTCTGACAGGAGGATACAGGAGAATCATTCTGCGCCCATTTGACCCCTAATGGTTTCCACTGCAAACTGGAAATGGTGTTTGTTTAAGGGCAATTATGGTCAAATTATATCAAGATAAAAAAATGTTTTTATCAATTGAGATTGATAATTCTCATGATAAATGTCACTTTATTATTTCTATTAAGTTAAGACAGATTTTTGCTCCTGAATGAAGGTACGGTTGTGGTTTTAAAGCAGGAGCAGAGAATGACAAACGGCAAAACATTAGCAGCTGGTGATTCCGGTTTCAGTTAACTCGGTGTCAAAGATGTTTTTGTTGCAGCCGCTCACTTGTCATTATTACATTATTACAAGAGTATTCAGCACTGATAGGTTGGACCACACCCATCTGAGACCTTGGCATTTATCTTGATTTTAACTACACACCTGCAAAGATTGTATCTTGCACTGTGACATGGTTATGGTAGTTGCAGCTGGTAACGTCAAACATTTGTACATAACCAAAGCTGTTAATGACACCACATAATGATCCATCCACTTAATTATGTCTTTGTTATCGACACTACAAGTTATAATGTTGAACTTAGTGACTGCTTTCTCTTCGTTTAATAGTTCTACAACAATTATTTCATCTGTATTTTTATTTTCCTGCCAAAACGTCCTCGTACTCACCTGTTGAGCCGTTCACAGGATGAGGCGCTGTGTACCGGTGTGCCTGGTGGGTTACTGGTAGCAGTGGTGGTTGTGGTGGTAGTGGTAGGGACCGGGTGTTCGGGCAGCGCAGGACAGGGTCTGGACTCTCTGTCCTCGCTGGGTTCTGGGATGCTGCCAATGCCCGTTGAGGCGCTGCCCACTGAATGGTTTCTCCGGTGGCTGAACTCTGACATGCTGGAGGAGCGGGAGTGACCTGTACTGTAGCCTGCCAGGGATGGACAATGGTTTCAAAACAATACAGTAGCACTTCTTAAATAAATCTACAATATGCAGCTGTTTTACCTTAAAACATCAGCTTCAAAATTACTTACATGGTTCACTGACTTGGAATTAGGAAAATGGGCTAAAAGACTGCTCAATATTTATTTACTCTTAAATACTCGTAATGTCTTTTGACCACTAGACAGGACATCGAATACCAGCTTTTATCAAGTGCAGTGTATTTGCTACAGCGGCAGCTTCTGGTTCAGGAAGCAGGGGATCATGGATCTTTTTTTGTCTACATGAAAACCACTTAATCCTTCCGACACAGAGGCCAACAGAATGGATTACCATGTGTAGCTGCAGAGGGCGCTGTTGCCTAGTAAAAGTTTCATGGTGTTGCTTTAAACATTATGCCATGGGAGTGCCTGGACATTTCAAATTAAACCAACCTTAGCGTACCTTCTATGCAAAGTGCCTTGAGATAATGTTTATTATGATTTGGATCTATACAAATAAAGTTGAATAAATTCCCTCTCTTCAAATCAGTAAAAATTGATCTTTGATCAGCAGCTCTTTATATTTTGCCATCTCTACTCGCACCAGGCTGATGCAGCCGATTGTCAATGATAAGTAACTGTAAACGATATGAGATCCTAAAGATGTAATGTAAGATCACCTGCTACTGCGACATGTTCATAATATTACACATTTATGCTGCTATGGCACCAGTGGCCTAATCTGCATTTAAACATTAATAAAGGATCAATCATATGTACTCCAAAGTCCAATTACTGCTTCACTAATTAAAGATAAATGTAGAAGATTTACTACCTAAACATCAAAAAGAAAACAAAAGTAGCTGTCCTGTGAACCCGATTTCCACTTGCATTGCGTTTAATGATTCAGCACTTGAGTAGAGTAGCAATGCCACCCACACGATCACGTGCTGCTCATGTCTGCAGCCATTTAAAACCAAAAGACCTCAGTTCATCACGGCCACAGAGGAGCAAACTTCACTCACACTGTTACGAAGCTCAAATGACTCCAACAAGAGTCACATGATGTGGCAGGAAATACATTTGCACATTTAGAATGAGACGACTGCATCTCTCCACTTCCTGTGATCTCTTATTACAGTCATCTGATCAGCCTCTAATGGAAACTGGAGCTTCAGGTCTCAACTGCTCTGGTGGAATGACACTGGAAAAATTATTTCATCACTTCTCTCATCACTTATCAGTCAGATGGTTTTGATACACATCTTCTCCTTTTAAAGAGGATTTTAGATTAGTTTAATATATTTTAAGCTGTCAGCAACTTGTTTTAAGTTCATTATTCATAACATTAGCTTGGACAGTTACATATGTACGTTGTTTGCCTTCTACATCAGGTCAGCAATAGTGTACTTTAGATGTGGGGTTTCCCTACCTGAGAGTTTGGACTGTTGGCTGGCGTAGCTGGATGTGCGGGAGTGTCCGAAGCCCCCCAGGTCATCAGAAACAATCGGACACTTCCCTTCACGGCTCTCTGCGAGATCAGAAAGAACAGAAGATGCAGACGGGATGAGAAAGGTTAATGTGCATCTTTTAATTAGGCTTCCTTTTGTAGTCAGGAAGAAACAACTAGTTTAATACCAGGCACATTCATCCGTTTGTCTCAAGAGAAACATCTCTTGGTTGACTGTCATCAGTTAAGATTCAAATAATTTGTTTAATTATTAATTTTGTTTCTGCAATTTCTTTTAATATTCCCTGAGAAATTGGTGAAGATAAAATAAAAAACACGTTGCAATGTTAAAGGAAGTGATAAAAAAAGTTCCTGGATCTGTGCCTTAGTTTGAATCTGGGACATAATTTAAAGGGTTCTTTCTCGTAAAGGACCAAACCTCCCATTGGAGTTTCACACACCTGCCCACTACAATCAAAACCAATGATGCCGACAGGAAAGAGCATCGTCTGCAGCAGACAAACACATGTAGTGTGCACACGCAAAAAACACACAACACCCCCCCCCGACAGACTCATAGAACGTCCTATTTTTAACCACGTGAGAGCCCACAGGGTCGGAGCAGATTGTAGCTAATCTAAAAGAAAGCTAGTTTAAATTATACATGAAAGAGCTACACTACACTCTGCAGCATCCAGGAGGAACAAGCATTCAACACAGAGATGTGCTCACACATGAACACACACACAAAGAGTGAGGGAGTGGAGCAGAGGGGAGACAAATGTAGCAGAAAGCGACAGCTGCAAATATTTTCATAATAGTGGAGGCATGAAGCAGAAGAACATCGTGCTGGAGAGACAAGTGCATAAACATGAATAATCACATGAGTTATGAAAGGAATATGTGCAGCTTAATTTAAGAACTTCATGAAGTTATAATAACACCATGAGCACGGCATGTGAAGCTCGTATATACTTTTCTATATGACAAATGAGAGTAAAGACACGAGTCAGCAGCAGATGACGTATCCCTGTGCAACCACAAAACTTTAAGGAGCAGATCATCATGTTATCGAAGTTGTTGCCTCAGTGATAAAGAACAAGCGATAAAAAATGTGTACACACACACTGCTACTGGCCAACTCCTGATTAAGGTGTGGGGGGGGGAGTTTTGAGGGAGGAAATTGGGTCGGGGGAGAAAAATTATTATTTGCCAGGCAAAAGTTGGAATCATTCTTAAACTATAATGAATGTTTATTTACTAAAATACATGAACGGATTGAGTTCACCCAACCAACCTGTGGCCCCTGCTGTCAACTACAACTTCAGATTCAGTCTCATCATCAATAGCCGACACTACAATTACAACTAGTTTTTTTGAAACACACAGAAACCGTCGTCAGCTCTAATCATCACAAACTCTCTTGACATCTTTGTCGGTGTCTGATACGTGGGAGATATTTTTCTTTTCTTTTTTTCATTTTTGCTTCTGCCGCGTATTCAACCGCTCACAGTGAATCCAGCTGGGAATCCACCCCTGTGTTCTCACATCGGACTCTCCTGTCTTTCAGATTATCTGCGGACTCTCTCCACCTGGGTATAAAGTCTGCAGATAATCCGGAGCCTCTCACTCTCACATTTGCGTTCACACATGCACCAGCTCCTCCAGAGAAAATACAGAGGATCTGCGGACTTCAGTGTTTGTCTAAAAGCAGCTTTATCGGTGTACTTTAGGTTTCCAGCCAGTCGCTAGGAATATGTCTTAAGTCAGTAACAGAGAGTGGATCAGGAAACAGTAAGGGAGCAGCTTCTTTTGTTTCAGCAGTCTCAGCAAACACTCCACACAGCTAAAGCGTTCTTTTACTAGGTCCCTGTAAATGTTTGGAAAAGCTGATGGCATGACTAAGCAGAGCAGAGGAGTGTAATGTGGCGTGCTTGTCTCACCAGAAGAGCCTTTCTGTGAGTCTCCTCCCCTCCTCTCCTCCAGCAGGCTCTCTCCGTCACCCTGGATCCCTATCACAGTGGCCGTGGAGGGAGGCCTGAGGACAGAGGACAATGAGGCTCAAGTGTCTTTCTTATGTTTCGATGTGTCCATTATTATTATCCCAATATAATCATTAATATCCTGTGTTAATCCAAAAGAAGCAAAACTCAAAGCTACTGATAAAGACAAAATAAGGGAAATGGGAGGAAAGTTTTAAATAAATGTTGATTAATCCAAGGAAAGACCAATCAGGCCTTAAACTATGAAAACTTAGAATAGCATTGAGCTTAGCATTTAGCTGACTGTACATACTGAAATAAAACAAGAAACAGCTTTAGGCATAAACATGCAGGCTACTGAGTCATTTCTAGGTCAGATTTTGCCCTTGGGTAAAGCAGCATTTATCCCTCTGTACTGAAACATTCATTGAATAAGTATAACCATAATTATACCAAAGGGACTAGTACTGACGGGGCTACTCATCTGATCAGCTACTTGGGATTTCATAATCCTGTAATGTTTGATTCCCATGAAACTTTGCTTAGTCTGAAAAACCCAGTTTAAAGAACCACACCTTCTTGGAACAGCTCCCACACAAATTCAGTCAGCAGCAGTTTTAATGTCATAACTTTGACAGTGAATGATTTTACAAGAATGTTTCACAAGAGAGAAAATGTATCTAAAGGTCGACTGTTGTGCAACAGCATGAAGTCAGTCTGAGTGAAATCCCTAATTCATTCACTTTCTTTTTTCAGTCAAACAACATTTGCAATTTATTAAGTTAATCTAATAAAAACTATTCAGATAGTGGGATGCTAACTGATTGGTGATGGCCATAGACTATAAATAAAGATGGATGACGCGTCGCCACAATCACGATTCGGGTTCAGCTGTCAATCCTGACGCTTCAACAACAGACTTAGCACAACATGTAAAAGGCAGTTATGTCAACTTACGTTTTAAAACAGGGATCTCCTGACATGAGCTGTGTACTGATGACAACCTATGACAAGCAAAAAAAAAAAAAAGTTTAATATATTCAGATTTTACTTTAATTCAATGTTTCCATTAGCATTTCTTCTTATTTCAAAGATAAAGGAAAGATGTTCTGGTTTAAGCAGAGTTGTCCTGAGCTGCTTTCAGACATGCACTTTTCATCAGAGAAGGTGAATGTGTGAACACAAATGTTCTGGGTTGTTTTCAGTAGTTTTGTCACACGAGGGGTTGTTGTGATTTATCAGGAAATGCGGGATATGAAGGGAGGAGAACAGCAAAGTCAAACTCTCCAGCTTCTTTGCACAGAGGACACTGTTCTTCTATAATTGTTTTATCTCGGGCTGCAATCTAATGGACGAACTGGGAACCTGTCCATTGATGTCAGTGATGCTCCATGCTTATGCAAAAAAACCTTTGCCTTGGCTACTTCCCAGTTGAGAAAAATACTAGGCTTGTATTCAAAACAGCAAGGTATCATATTGAAGAAGTCAAATCCTGGCGTTGTGGTTGCCTTATCGTAGCTCCAGCATTACCTTGAGAATGGAGTTATCCTGACGAGTATTTTTGGTATCGTAGCCTTCCAGCAGACATCTGCGGGTTGTGTTCCCTGAGCCGGCAAACTCTGCTAAATTCAGATCTGCAAAACCAAGCTGAAAGAGAGAGAATGACGAGGGGTGAACTTTTGTTTCCTCTCAGGACACTGATCTTTTGCCCAGTCAGCAATGTGTCAATCTCTGGCTGTAAAATGACAAATCTCAAAGTGAGTGAAACTTCAGAGAAATTAAACAGAATCAACACATCTTCTGCAAGTTTAATATTAACAGCGAAAGAAGAGTGTGCAAGGCGAGGTTTAGAGTTCTCAGTAGATAATCACATTCTAACAGTTAAAGGCAGAGCACATGATATAATGAGCCGACCTGCAGGCAGTGAGAGCCATCTGTTTGCTACGGGCTCACAAGGCTGGCTACATCAATATGGATGATTACTGTAAATGTAGGTGACCCGGAGGTTGGGACGGAGTATGGGGGTTGGATAACAGAAGTGTGTGAGAGCTATTACCTTTGCGTACGCCTTCCCACCCTTCAGCTCCTGGAGACGAGAAGAATAAACATAACAAATTACAAATGTTACACAAAAAGTCAAGTCTTCATTTAAGCACAATTTAAATAAATTTAAAAAAGGTCACTATCTGCCTGTCAAATGTGTTTGAAAGTAGACAAAATTTCAAAAATACTTGGGATATACTGTAATATGTAATAAATGATTAGTATGGGCGGTATAAATAGCCACAGCTGGGTGTTGGACGTAATGACAAACTGATGATTAAGAACGTTTCTAAATCCGAGTGGAAATGAGGCTCGTGCGTGTGCACAATGATTAAGATTTACAAAAAGAACAAGGAATACACAGAGCTTTATAAATCTCACCAAAAGAACAAGTCTGCATATCTGTCTCGCTTTCAGTTTTAGTCTCTGTAGTTTCTGAGACTAAACAAATAGATCTTTGTAGCTATCTACAGAGATCTATTTGTTTAGTCTCAGAAACAGAAGAGGATACACAGCATGTGTTTCACCAGGGAGGCTTGTTCAGGCTCATCCACTTCCTTGTTTATGTAACATGACATGATTAAAATGCACAGAGGTTAAAGGAAAGCAAAGGGGGTAAAGATTTTACACAGAATCAGTATTTTTCTCTAAAATTATTGTTTGTAACCAATAACAGAATTTTATTTTACACTGACACGACCGTTGGAGTTTATTTCTAAACCTTGCCTGTTGCATCTTTAACCCGATATTGCTTGTTCACGTGCAATGCATCAGATTATGGATTTTAAGTGAATCTTTATTTTAAAATCATGGTGGAGTTCAAGCAGCTGTACCTTTCTGACGGATACACGACACACACAGGGGTCCAGTACACCTGTCCCAGCGTTGGCGCTCATCTTGCAGGGGAAAGAGAATCGCCGCCGCCATCGAACGCAGTTGGCCTGCACCGGCTCCCTGGAACAGGAAATCACAAACACTTATTTCAGCACAAGCTATGTTAGACTGTTGCGTGTTTGCTGAGCAGGGGCTGAACAACTTGTATCAGATCATGCTTTCAGATTGAACAGACAGAAATAGAAACATGGCAAGGTGTGGGATTTCATTCCTCAGGGAGCTGGATCATTAGAGGATGTTACTGTTCAAATGAAAAGCTGCTTCACATCCTGCAGTTGCAGTTTGAACGACTCACACTGTGATTCACTGTTTGGCTCGGCATCAGAATCATAATGGATCACATACTGCACATGTGGGAAAGGATGTTATTAGTGTAAGAGACCAGACAAACACACAAAAACACTTAGATCCTCACTCTATCGATCCTCAAAAACCAAAGCTTTGAGTATTAGAAATCATCAGTATTGGAAAGAATCAATCAGTAAATCAAACACCTTTCATTCAGGTTAGTGCAGTTCAAAGGGCTTCAGAATTGACTGATGAGCCAAAAATGAAACAAAACAAATACTGACAATGAAAAACATTTATTTTTTAATATATATATCAGCCAATGTATCGTAGCAGATATATGTAACCTCATCAGCCCTAAAAGTCCATATGGGTTGGGCTCTACCAAACACCTTCCTGCCTTATTGCTTGATGTTTGCAGCACAGATCACATCTCTAATCTATCAGATGAAAACCACTTGGGTCGAGTGACTACGGGATTAACAATCCTCGCATCTCATCCCTGCTTAAGCCCATTGATTCAAACTGCCAATATACGCTTGTGTGTTCATCCTCCCATTCTTCAGACCACCTAATAAAGGAACTGATAAATTCACCTATTGATTTATTTAACTGCTGAACCAAACGGTTAAGGCGGTGGGTGTGGCTTGTACTAGCTGAGGAGTGAGAGACATCCATCCTCCAGCAGCTCAAAGTTAAAGTGATTGCAGGCTGTAGCTTACTCTCGGTGAAAGGAGGAGATGAAGAGTGTGTGTGTGCGTGGGAAGCATTACGATACCCAGATGGCTTCCCTTTCACTGGCGTCGTCTCCTCTCCCACTCACCTAACCAACTCCCTTCTGTCAAGACGGCCCACACGCCATTCATTCCAACCCATTCTGCTGGATTTAAATTCAACGATTTTCTTTAATACACTGCGGCGGAAAATGATGCATCAAGTGTTTGCTTTTGAAATTGAGACAAAAGGAGCCACACGCTGATGGCGTCGTGCGGAAAATGTTGAAGTGGAAGAAGTGTTGATGACACAAGACTTAAACGATTAACAGGGTGTTGGGGATTAATGTTGAGGATGGGCAGGATTGACTGGCTTTTGTTACACAACAGCTTCACTGAAAATAAAAGGCAGCAAATGTGCGACGGACGTTTTACAAACACTGACTTCATCCTTAAGTCGATGAAGATTCAGAGATTGAGCTCCCGGCCAGATGGACCCAGCGTGGTTCTGAAAAATTCAGATGTGATTACATGTACTATAGCTCACAACACTTCTCAGCGGAGCAAAATCCTATTAGTGAGTGTGAGCACTAGCAAAGCCCATCCGTCTCATCTCTCTACATGTGTCAGATATGTTGTTAAACCAAAGCTGTTCCCCCTTTAAAAGCAGCTGCTGTCAGACTTCAGATGCAAACTTTCATAAGCACATGTTCCCCTACATCTGTTTAACGTGAATTTGCCATCGGGCTCGCTTTGATTTCTCTAATATCGGCATCGGCCCCTGAATCCATATCGGCCAGGCTGTGGAGAACATCAAGTCTCAATTTATCCACGAGACGTTTTCTTTTCAAAGAAGCAAACTTATGTAATGGGGAAAACTTGTTCAGGGTTAAAACCATGACACATCCCTGGTGACAAACCCGACCAAAGGAAAAGAAAAGAGGCTCATAAAACAACACTTCTGATGACTCAGGGGGTCGTCAGAGGTCTACCAAATCAAACTGCTTCAGAAAAATGTAATTTAACGCTCCCGCACTTGTGACCACATATTCTTAAGGAAATCTATTGATGAAAACATAAAAAAAACAAAGAGCTGGAGAATGAAACACTACAGAGGCAGAACAGGATGTTTTAATTCCTCCTGTTCCATGTCTGCTCAGAAATATACAAAGAAAACTGTAGATATATTCAAACGACCCTGATGCCATGACCTCAGATTCAGTACGTCAGGCACACTGGACCTTTCTATTTGTCCATTTTATAAGAGCTACTTACTCTAAAGCAAGCAGAAGGCCTGTTATATAATCAGGGTGAAGCCACCTAATCCCCGCAGCCTCCCTACATAACAATCATTTCCCCTTCAACCCGTGCTCGGAGCCGGTCTAATTTATGAGTGAACGCTTGAACAGGTTACAGGGGAGACGAATGTCGTCGCTTGTCCCAACTTGACAGTAATAACAGTGTTATCACGACACTGCTGTGGACCGCAGGGTGACACTGAATAACGGGTATAAGTCATTTATTGTCTTTACCGGACAAATTGGCATCTACTGAAAATCCCTCATGGTGTCGGCAGAACACTGACAGTTGCTCTGGTAGTTGACAAACACTGTGTCACTCTCACACTATTTGTCGGTGTTTAAGCAAATATTTGCTGTTCGTAGTTTCTCGGGTTTGAGGCTCTTTGTCACAACATGATAATGAAATGAAAAGCTAATTTTGACAACACCACATTGCTCTGTGGGGAATAATTTCATTCTAAAGCACATTTACCATCATCCCAGTTGACATAATATCCCATCATAAGATGGGAGTCTGTGCCTCTAAACCTCATTTCATCCTTGGTTTTACTTTCATTTTATCTTGTGTCACATATGTTGTATTTTAAAGTGTTTGTGTCCCCTGATCTGATTCTAACAATTGGTTTTAGTTAAATTATTCACGTTTATTTATGATGTATTGTAAAGTGTCCTTGAGCGTTTAGAAAGGCAGGAGGTTATTACAGTTATTATTATAGTTTAATATCCTTTAAAAACATCCAATCATGTTATTAATATACGTTGTCATATCCCTTTTATTGATTTTTTTCTTTAATTTCTTTTTTATCTGTATTTTTAAATTGCTATTATTACTTTTAAATTGTATTTATAGTATTTCCTTGTCAGCCATTGTATTTATATCGTTTTACTTTCAGCTCATTAGTCAATTGTGAAGCACTTGAAGCTGCACTAACCTGCACAATAGGTGCTATAATAATGAATTAGCTCTTTTACACAGGACGTTCCTCCCAGAGAAGATTGGAGAAGGTGTTATCTGAACTGTGAATGACTTTTCAGGGTCACACAGTCATGCACCGGCCTGATCAGCTGCACTCAATGACAGGTTGAGGAACCAGGGAAGACGGTAAATGATGAATGAGACCACAGAGGGGCCACTGAAGGGCGACCCAGGACCGTATTGATCCAGCAGCAGCAGGTTTCTACACAGGAGCCACGTTCAGCTGCGTGGAGGGGATGTGACAAACCCATCAGCTGATTTCACACAACCCGGTGAGGAAGCTGAGGTCGAAAGGGAGCATGCAGAAGATGCTACTGAACGTTTTAATGGGCATTAGCATCATTAGCAGACACATGTTTTCAGCGGGCTATGCTAACATATTGTTATAATGCTGCCTAGCATTAGCTCAGAGTGGAGGGGGGGTGTTGAATCTGATCTAAACCACAAGTGACAGACATTAGCTAGTTGACGGTAGGTTAGTGTTGCCCCCTGCTAGGTGGCTGGGGAGTTTAACAGCAGCTAACTGGGCTAGTTTAGCTAGTTGACCCAGGGGTTAAACTGAGCTAGTTGGGCTAGTTCACAGGTCCTGGTAGTTAGTGTTGAATTACCGGGAGGACTCCTCGGAGAAGCCGCCGTCCAGCAGCCGCACTTTACAGAAGAGGACCCCGTTGACGAAGGGAACCGACGACAGCTCGTCCAGCTCGAAATCCACCTTGAACTTGAATTTCTTCTTCTTCATCATCATTAGATCCATACACAGGCTCAGTACTGTGGAGAAGATGCGCCGGCGCCGCCCGTCGCTGGCATCACAGCCCCATGATGTGGAGGCAGCACGGACACGGTGGTGTGGTGTGGTGTGGTGTGGTGTGGTGTGTTGTGATGGTGATGGTGCGTGGTGTGGTGGGAGGATGGTGAAGACGCTGGGGACAAATGTGACATCTGAAGGGACGAAGGAGAGCGACTTCCTGTCAGGGATTTTCAAAATAAAAGGCATTTGACAGACATATTCCTGTGTTACATCAGCAAGACATCAACACACACACTTTGCAAAATGTAAAAAATCTGAAACTATACATAATACACAATATTGACAAAAGTATTAGGACACACCACTTTCAGGGATAGTTCATCCAATAAATATAAGTTACAAAACTACACATAATATATACATATATATATAGAGAGAGAGAGAGAGAGAGAGAGAGGGAGGGAGATGTAATGTACATGATATATATAACTGCAATTTTCTTAAGAGTACTTAATTTCTTTTAAAAATATTAAAAGAAATAATAAATAAATGAAATAGTTCACAGGAGGATTAACATATAATTGTCATAACTCAGATTTGTAAAAGGTTCTGCTGTTTATCAAGTGTTTTTCATTCTTTGCTCATTAAGAAGTTAACAGAAACTTTCACTCAAGAGCAAAAATTACTCTAAACCTTAAAAGAAATAATGATGTCACATTTGTTGTCAACTATAAAAAATACACATCTTTATATAATCGTTGGCCATATATCCCGGTCCTGTGCTTTCATTCTGTGAAACACTGAGTTACATGTTTTATTGATTCATTGATTGGCCTCAGTCTCATTCATGTCACATACACACAACTGTCAGTTTATTAGGAACATCTAGCTCAAACTAATGCAGCCAAATTCAACAGTCCTGCAGTAAGTCTGATTGCATTGTGCAGAATCTGAATCATATTTATTTCCAAGTAGACAAGTAATGTGCTTTGGTTGTTGGTGCACAACAAAAACATCAAGTTGACAAAATAGGGAGAAAAGATGAAGCACATGTCAGTGTTTGGGATTTCTGTGTTTCACGTGCTTTTATTTTGAAATAAGTGTGAATTAAACGGATGTATTATGTCACATGTTACCTTGACTGTAGTAGAAGAAAAACCCGCCTTCTCGGTTTGTGCACAAAGTAGAAGATTCATCATGGACCCTTCTGCCTCTTCCGCCCCCTGCTGGTCAGTGATGACAACAGCAGCACAGACAACAACAAAGTGAAACCAGCTGCTGTTACATAACCCGTGTCGCCATCATGTGGAACAAAGCAGCCACTTCTATGACACAGATGTGAAATACACATTTTACAATTGTTGTTTATTACAACAACAGTAATAATAATTGTTGTTTGTGTTTTCATTTTGTATTTCCTGTTACCTTGTTTATTCGAGGAAATTGTATTAATTCGTATGTGCTATATATTAATATTTGAAAATTTGATTTAATCCTCCTTCCCTCCCCAATCCATCTCTCTTTCTCCTGTCTCCTTCAAAGTAAAGTACCCCCATTTAAAATCTTTTGGGGATGAGTTTTGCCAGGAGCAGCTGTCAGATTCCTGTGTGTGTGACTCACTGAACTAAAACAGATTTACTTTAACTTTAACTTGGAACCATGGAGCCCACTGTGGGGGCAGGGATGATGCATCTATAGACAATGTGTGTCTGTGCGTGTGTGTGTTACCACAACACCACAAACAACAGGAAGTGTATTCAATACATGGAAAGAAGAAGACTTTGAATGAAACTTCAAAGTAAAACTGCTTTTTGACCAGTTTAAACACCAACACTGTGTATCGAAACAATAATTGTGTGTCTGTGTGTGTGTGTGTGTGTGTCTGTGTGTAATATCACCACCATAACAACAGAAAGTGTATTAAATGCATTGAAAAGGGGAATTTTTCGAAAGAAACTTCAAAGTAGAAAAACTTTTGACCTATTAAAGCACTAATATGTGTGTAACAGTGTGCGTGTGTGTGTGTGTGTGTGTGTGTGTGTCTGATAGTGTGTTGTTATTGTTGAAGGGTGTGTCTCAATAATGAGTGTGCACACTGAAAGAGGAGGTCTCCTCAGGCAAAGTCTCTCCACCCATTTTTTCCCCTCAGCGCGGTTCATCGACCCACTTCATCCGCCTCCTGCTTCCTACTCGCCCGCTGAAGATCCACTATTCACCGGACCAGCCTGCACCACGACCGGGGACCACTCGTCTACCTCTTCTTTCTGACTTGCACTGCGGGAAGCCGTCTGAAATCCTCCGGCTGCTCCAAACCAGAAGTGCAAACCACAGGAATCTGTCTGTGGGTGTGTGTGAGTCTGTGTGTGAGTCTGTGTGTGTGTGTGTGTGTGTGTGTGTGTGTGTGTGTATAGCTCCGTAGGCCTCCGCAGCTCTCAGCATGTATCAGGCGGTGAGGAAGGTGTTTTTCACGGACTGTCGCTGTGCAGATGAGTCGAGCACGTACGAGACGCTGTTCTCCAAACTGGACACAAACAAAGATGGGAAGGTGGATGTGTCCGAGCTGAAGGCCGGACTGGCCGCCATGGGCATCCAGACTGGGAGGGCAGCCCAGGTAGAGCCATGGAGACAGTGGACACACACACACACACACACACACACACACACACACACACACACACACACACACAGACAACATAGTTTCTACTTACCTAAACCTCTTCTTTTGAATTTAATGATTTATGTCCAATTCAATTGTATTCATAGTGTCAAATCATCTCTCTCTCTCTCTCTCTCTCTCTCTCTCTATCTTATCTCAAGTCACTTTACATAGTAAGATCTAGACCTTAGAATTACAGAGAAACCCAACATGTTATGGGGACTTGGATTTTGTCCCCATAAGGAAGGTAATTCCGCATTATGTGAGCGTGTAAACAGAGTTAGGTCCCCACAACATGAGTTATACCTGGAACACACACACACACACACAAATACAACCTTTTACTTGTATTTTAGGACACTCCTCATCATAACGTGTTCCCCATGCCCTTTGCCCTATATTAACCTTTAGACAGCCCATTGGACGTGGGCCTGGAAGTCAGGACCGGCCAATATGTCCCCACTTTCCCAAAATGGTCCTCATAAAGTTATCTGTACAAGTCCTCACACAGGCCCTGCAGGGAAAGTTGTAACTTTGTGTGTTGCACTACTGCATTCCTGAATGACCTGAGCAGTGAACAGGCTCCTCCATGTTAAACCCTAATTAACCCTGACTCTATAAATTATTAGTCTCGCATGAGCTATTCTTAGCATCTGATATAAACTGACACTATAGCTGCTTTCAGACGTGCACTGAACTCCGCGGTTCCTCCGTATTTTCTCTGGAGGACGTGCATGTGTGAACGTTCTCCGCCTGGCCCCCAAGCATAAAGTCTGCAGAAAGTGTAGAGAATCCAATGGGAGAACATGGCAGGAACCCTAGCTGGATTCACTGTGAGCGAGTGGGGGGGGGTGATGACATCTCTCTCAGAATGTGGTAATCCATTCAGTAGTTGCTTAATCTTGCTGACAGAACAATCAAACAAATAAATACATGGACAGGGGTGGAAACACACCTTCCTCTGTAAAAAGCCACTTGTGCAGCTACATCCTGTGAATGACTGGGTCCTCAAACAAATGACCTCAATTTGTGTTTCATTGCCTCAGGCTTTTCTCATTCAGCTTTATCAAGAGAGCAGGGTGGGTGAAGCAAAGGTGGACCAGAACTCAAAGTTCAGTCTGCAGGTGTAGGTGTGAGCTGCGACTCGGACGGTCCCACCTTCAGTAACCATATAGTGCTGCATTCCTCTGTCTCATCAGTGAGTCTGGTAACTTTAACAGTCTGAGTCAGGGAGGAAGGGACAGGGAGGTCTCTGCTGTGTGATAATGAAATGATCCAGAGGTAATGCATGCTTTTACAACTGCCTCGTTGGACCAGTAGAGTCCTAATCTATTAATATAATTCAAATTATTAACATTCCCATTGAAACCACATTCAAACTCATGAGATCAGCATTTATATTTGGATCTGTACCAAATTGCACACTCATACAGATCAACCCCCTAAACATGCCTGATATATTTTTTTAGTTATTTTCTGAGAAAACGCCCTCTCTCAACTAATAAACAAACATAACCTTGAGGTGGATGCAATAAATCATGAACATTATCAGACCACTTCCTTTTTTCTGTTGTATTTCCCCTAACAAGCCGATCTAGTGTAGGATTGTTCGCCGTTGGTGGAGGTTTGTGCTCTTACTGAGAGCCATTCTAGTTTCTGTACGATTTCCCCCATGCACACATGGATCTCTTATTGATTTGTGGAACAGTTACAGAGGTTTTTGTTTCATCCGATTTCCTGGATCAGCACATTTCAGTGTAACATTATGTAGAAGACAGTAACATGAAGTGCAGCTCCTCTACAAACAAACACAATCTTTATCTACTGCACAGATCACTTTACAAATGAGGGGAAAAGTCAGAGATAAAATAGCCAAATCAAAAAACACAAAATAAAACCGCAACAGCACAAACTATGTAAGAAGATAATGACAGATAATTAGGTCATGAGGTTTACACAGGAAGTGAGTTCAGGGATTTCTCAGCGTTATTCTGCCACCAACTGGCAAAAAAGGAGAACTGTTTTTTGGAGAGATTAAAATCTGACTCGGCTGCTGCTCAACATGAAGAGACGTCTGATAATATTCTTCTTCTCTTTTCTCAGAAAATAGTTTCTTCAGGAGACAAAGACAAAAATGAAGGGCTCGACTTCGGAGAGTTTTCCAAGTACCTAAAGGATCACGAGAAGAAGCTACGGCTGACCTTCAAGAGCTTGGACAAAAACAACGATGGTGTGGTGGAGCAAACTTCATGTTTATATTTATTAATTTAAGAATGCATAATGTAAATTCACCTGTTGAATGGTGGGAATTTTTACATAACCTGCCATATTGCTGACACTGAATTATTCTCCCTCAGCATGTGGGAAACATCAGGATTATTGTTATGTTTTTATTTTCCACAGGTCGAATTGACTACATGGAGATTAAGCAGTCTCTGGCTGATCTGGGGATGGATATCAGCAAAGTGGAAGCAGAGAAGATCCTCAAAAGGTATTTCTGCTTATTTTGTAAATTAGAAACTGAATATTTACAATATGTGTTGAGCTCTGAGACACAAATGTGAGTAAAATGGCTCTAGACTCATTAAACTGTTCCTGTAACTTGTGGATCAAAGCATGAATCCCATAATCTGTAAAGGTAGTGAAGATGTTTCCACATGTTAAAGGTGGGGACCAGTGAGGGGGACTGATAACAGCTGAGTGTGTAATTGTGAGACAAGTGATAATGCTGATATGTAGGAATAAGATCATCATCTCGGGTCATATATATATATATATATATATATATATATATATAAAATGCAATTATAATAAATGCACATTATGTATTCTGTTAAATTCAATGTTTCATATCTGCACATATTCTTATTGGCCAACTGATAAATCGGTCAAAGAAAGAGGTGGCAGGAGCGCTACTGGTGTCCCTCAAACCACTGGAGCTCATGAGGGAATATATGTCAATAAATGTATATTTTCTTTTATTAATTTAGGAAGAAAAAAATAATGGCATGAAGAATGAAGTGGTTTGAAAAATGTAAAATGCCTTTATTTAAATGGGATTGACGCTTAAAAATACACTAATGCCTTCATCAGGGTGTGTTACACACAGAGATCAGTCAGTTCATGTTGAGAATGGTTGATTGCACCAGGAAGCTATTGGAGTTAGGATCTTCCTCAGAAGCTGACAATACAATCTGTCGTAAACAGATAAAGATGAAGGAGGATCTGTCGTATTTACTTCAACATTATTCACCTTGTTGTAATGTCCATGAACATGTTACAGGGAGTTATCATCCTGTTCATTCCTTCACATTGTCTCACCAAGTCATTCCAGGCTCCTGCGGTTGAGCTGTGTCAGTGTGTCGTGTATTTGCATAAACAAAGTGTGAAGCTGCTGATGTGCAAGTGCTCACATGACAGTGAGACCTGGAAAGAGAAGTGGAGCAGCATGTGTATGACTGTGAATCAGACAGTTTGAAAACCACAGAATAATTGACGATTGTGTAACTCCGCTGAGCTGACAGAGATTGACGTAGAACAGAGACATGGTTGGAATACATTTATTATCTATACCGTTTATCCTGTAAGTTTCGTGAGAGATGGGGCTGCAGCCAATCCCAGCAGGTCAAACCCTGGTCAGCTGCTTTCAGACCTGCACTGAACCCCAGAAATTCTCCCAAAATGTTTGGCCACGCCTGTATCTGAGAACGCAAATGTCCGAGTCAGTTGTTCCGGACAATCTCTGGAGGTTTTCCTGCCAGTTCCCTTGTTAAGTCTCTGGATAATGTGTGAGTGAGCTCATGTTAGAATATAGCTGGAAGGTGTATTAGTTTGGTCAATGTCCCATCCACTATCATGGAGGAGGAAGGGCTAATGACCTATCCTGCAGCCAGCCACCAGGGGGCGATCGAGACGCTTTAGCTTCAGTATCATCCAAGTTTAAATACAGTCGATGTTCCAGTTCCAAATAACAGGTCTTCTCTTTATCTGTGTTGCTCAGTATCGACGTGGATGGCACCATGACTTTGGACTGGAATGAGTGGAGGGAGCACTTCCTGTTTAACCCAGCAACCAACCTGCAGGAGATTGTCCGCTACTGGAAGCACTCCACGGTAAGAGAGAGAGAGTGTGTGAGAGAGAGAGAGTGAGAGAGTGAGAGAGTGAGAGAGAAAGCAGATCATAAAGATGGCTTCATGTTTAACACACAGAAAACACAGACTGTGTGGGGGGGATGTGCTGTATATAGAGCTGCAGGTGTGTGACTGGACAATAATGTGGCGTCCAGGTGAGAGTCTGGAAAAAGTTGATGCTGCGTCCAGGTCTGAAAATCCCCTTTTCTACTGGTCAAAACACCCACTGACATCTGGCCCTTGTCTGCAATGGAACCAATCAGCATTCACTCCCGGGTCAAATGATTCTGCAGTTGACGGGTTTGTTTTCGGCTCCAGCTCTGATCAGCAGTGATGGAAACCGGAAGGCAAACTCCTCCTGGCAACAGGAAATGAGTCGGTCGATAAACCCTTCGTGTCAGAGACGGTTTTTGTTCAATACTGGATTCTAATTGCACAAACTAATTCCTCCCTCGTATGAAACTCAGCATGGATCCCAGGACATTAATCATTAGTTGGATGATTGTAGTTTCAGGCCAGAGAGAAAACACTGGGAATGTCTTGCTGTGTCCTTCAGTGTTTGTTCTTGTCCTTAACATCAATTTAACTTTTTCCTGGTTGTCGCAGCTCCAGAGCAAATTCTACTTTAGCTTCTTAGCTGTAAACTTGTTCTAGACTTTTTTACACAGACCCAGATAATGTCCACGGAGCCAAATTCAACTCTGTATATCGCAAATGATTTTACTTTCTGTAAATGTTTCTGCAGGACAGAGGGGATAAACAGAGTAAAGATCAGTTTCATGGTGCGGACGTGTAACTTTGAAGCTTAGAAACCTGCATATCAGTTGGTTCTCAAATTAAATAATAAGTCTTAAGTCTAAATGGAAGCAACACGGAGGTGAAACAGTTCAACCTGTCGTCTGCGTCCTTTGAGTGTGTCCGGCCTCGTTTTCGGATCCACTGCACCACAGGGGAAAGTTGTGAGAGAGACTTGTCAGCTGATACTGGATTTGGCCGAGGACTTTGGCAACAGATCAGAACCTCGACGACGTCAACAGATTACGTTCATTCATTTTCAGAGAAGAGGTGCGAAAAGGTGGCGCAGAGGTGGAGGAGGAGGAGGAGGTGGAGGGTTTTTAACTCCTGATGATGAGGTGATAAGTCTTTACTTAGAGAAATAGAGGTCGACACTGGAGGAGAACCTTGACTTGACTTTGTCACCAAGAGACTTTCAGGGGAAAAGAGGTTGTTCTATAAGTAGCTAGAAATAAAACAAGTGGTTGCGACTGTTACCATGCCAACCGAGAGCTCTCTGGTCTGGTTCTACAAACTAATTCGTGACAGACAGGATGTTTCCCTCCTGAACTTTCTGCTGCTCGTTAAACCAATAGAAGGTTCATTTTAAACAGTATCTTTAAATTTAGATTATCGACCGAATGGAACCATCTCTGTGACATGTCTAATTGTCGCATGCCACTTCCAGTTCCAGTCAATGGCTAATCTCTGACGTTTGCTGCCTCTGTTCACTGGCACAACCTCCGTGGTTAAATAAACCTGGAGCTGCTAAGCTTGGCAGAGATAAGCTAATTTCAGTCTGACCTGTGGGGGGGATTAGCTCGTCATTGGGATTGGGACAGGTCGAGGAGAGAGGAAGTGAGTCTAGAACAGGACAAGCCACAGGGAGGGAGGGTGAGGCGTCCCATCACATCGATGGTTAACGGCCCCTCCACATGCAGCATTTCTCACCTCGGGCCGGACGGGATCTGCAGACCTTCGGCGTCTGACTGTTAGACTCGTGTGACGGGTCCGGTTCTGTTGAGCACAGAGTTTGTGCAGCACCGTACTGGATCAGCAGCTTTATCAGGGGGGAGATGGTCATGGTGCTGCTGCAGCCTCAGCAGCAGCAGCAGCAGCAGCAGCAGCAGCAGCACCAGGGAAACTGTTTTTTCTTCGACTTTGAAGATGAAGGGGGGATCTATGAGGTGGAGGTGGACATGGTAGGTTTGTGTATCGACCCTTTGACTTTTCCACCTGGTCATAGATTCATCAACATGAATATATATTGCTGTTTGTGTCAGAAAGTAAATCCCTAGAAACTGCACTGAAGCAATGCCTCCAAGGTTTCCAGGTCATTTAGAAATGGTGTTGTCTCAATGTGCTTGCAGTTAAATGTCCCACTCTGTATTTATCTTGGTCACAACCAACTTTTAATGATGCTTATGTTTGATTATGGTCGATACGAGCATTTCATAGACATTTAGTTATTTTGGTTATTTTACAGAATAAACAATTCTGAAAAGATGTGCATTGTTCAGATCTACATGTTTATATTTGACATTAGGAAATATGTTATTTTCTTAATTCAAGGTCTATATATTTGGTTAAATTTGGGTTTTATTTTTATTTATAATAAAGTTTATTGTTAAACTGTAAAACATCAGCAGACAGGGAACAAACCGCTGGTGTTCAGGCTGGAAATAGACGCATCAGTGTGAGAGTGGACTGACTGAGAGTCCTGAATATCCTCGACTGTGATTTAACTGCATTGTATTGTGGGTAGGTGCTGGACATTGGGGACAGTCTCTCCATCCCAGACGAGTTCACAGAGGAGGAGAAGACGACTGGGATCTGGTGGAGGCAGCTGTCGGCAGGAGCCATGGCGGGCGCTGTGTCCCGTACGGGAACCGCCCCGCTGGACAGGATGAAGGTCTTCATGCAGGTGTGTTAGGATCACCCTCAGTAGAGTCAACAGTCCCCTCATGACACCACATTTAAAGTCACTATTTCTACTTGAATCAAACACACACACACACACACACACACACACACACACACACACACACACACACACACACACACACTCATAGATATGCTTGGTTTTCTTTTTTCTTGAAGATCTAATTATTATTCTGTGGAAAATCTGTGAAAATATCCCAAAATGCCCGATATCACAATGTTGACAAAAGTTTAGAATGTTTTTGATACCACCACTTTGTCCGGATCCAAAATCGAAGTTCTTTCTCCGCCCACGTTAGATAGTTTATTACCTGTTTATTATCTATTATCTTTAATGCTGCCTCTCATACATAATAAATGCATTTCTTTTGAAAAGTAATGATTCTTCTAATTTCAAGTCCTTTTTTAAATTTATTTTCAGGTTCATTCTTCTAAGAGCAATAAAATCAGCCTGGTCGGTGGTTTCAAGCAAATGGTGAAAGAAGGAGGCTTCGCGTCTCTGTGGAGAGGAAACGGAATCAACGTCCTGAAGATCGCCCCGGAGACGGCCATTAAATTCATGGCCTACGAGCAGGTACATTCATCTCACTGCCACTGATCGCAGCACAGACCTCAGGTTTGGCTGCAGCCTCTCAGATAAAAACTAATTCTGTTTCACTCTCTCTCTCTCTGTTGATGCATCACTCATCATTCTACATGAGCAGCACGGACATAATATTGTCCCACAGTAAAGTCATTCCGCAAAGTGCCATGTCTTTTTGTGTGTTAACTTAATCCAGAACAGCTTCACCTGAGTATTTCTGCCTCATTCCTGTGTCGCTGTGTTTCATCAGTTTAAGAAGATGCTGGCCAGTGAACCAGGGAAGGTCCGGACCCACGAGAGGTTCTTGGCTGGATCGATGGCTGGAGCCACGGCACAAACGGTCATCTACCCCATGGAGGTGGGCAGCAGGGATTCCAGGAGGTCTTCCAAATTCAGCAATCTGAGTTTTAGTCCTTAAAAACTCTTAAATACATTAAAATACAGACTTAAAAGTCTTTAAAAATCCAGTTTGTTGGCCTGAGGGGGATCTATTGACAGGAATGGAATAATAATATTTTTTTAGTAAGTGTATAATTCGTGTACATTAGTTTATAATCTCTTAAACTAAGAATTGTTGTTTTCTTAACCTCAGAACGAGCACTTTAAATCTACATCAGGATCTTCTACATCGTTTAATATTACAATTATCGCCAATATCTGACGTCCAATCATAAATTTGACCAAATATAAGTATATTATTTTACGTAAATACAGCAAATAAAACCCTAACAGTTGCTATGAAAGGTTGCTCGTCTGCTCCTTCATGGAGGCAAAAGTCAAAATGCTGCCTGTTGAAGAAAAGTGATCATTTCTGTCTGTTCAGGTGATGAAGACCCGTCTGACGCTGAGGAAGACCGGGCAGTACTCAGGGATGCTTGACTGTGCCAAGCAAATCGTGAGAAAGGAGGGACTGAAGGCGTTTTACAAGGGCTACGTCCCTAATATTATTGGCATCATTCCCTACGCTGGAATCGATCTGGCGGTGTACGAGGTGCGTGGTGTTGAGTGAATCTCATCTGTAAAATATGTAAACTTAGACTTCCATTCATTTCTGTGTATCCTTCTCACACACATGTACTGTATATCCATCCTCAGAGCTTGAAGAACTTCTGGCTGTCCCGCTACGCCAAAGACACGGCCAACCCGGGGATTCTGGTGCTGCTCGGCTGTGGAACCTTATCCAGCACGTGTGGCCAGTTAGCCAGCTACCCCCTGGCTCTGATCCGCACCAGGATGCAGGCACAAGGTACGAGGAGCCAATCCTTGTTTTAAAAAATAAAGAATGAGCCAACTTTTCATTTGTCACTGTTGGTGTTTAGCCAGTGTTCTCACAAGCGTATCCAGAGAAAGGGAATAAAACGAAAACACACAAACAAACTCACATAGACATGTGTGAGAAAAGTAAAGGATACAAACATACATGATACATCGTGTATGTGTAACATGGGTTAAATAAGATAGTTAGAAAATATATATTATTTAAATAGGTAAAGTATAAATACTTCAAAATTGTACTCAGATACATTAGTAATTCTACTTTGTTTACATCCCACATTTGGGAATAACCTTGGGAAGGCAAATAGTGTCGTTGGTAAACTATAAGAAGACTCGTATAAATACTTCCTTCTGATGGTGCTGTGTTTGTGAGCATTCTTTTATTACTATACAAAAGATGAAAAAGTGGTGACTTATTTGAGGTAATTTAAATATTTATAGATATAAACATTCTCAAACAACCCTTAGAGTTGATATATTTGCTATATTTCAAATCCATTAAGCTGGCATAAGGAGGTAAATAGAATAAAATGCTACTGTCCAAATATATTTTGATTAACCACGTTTTCCTTGTTTGGTGTGATTTTCCTCCCCAGCCTCTATTGAGGGCTCCGAGCAGCTGCCGATGAACCTCATGGTGAAGAAGATTGTGGAGAGGGAGGGCTTCTTTGGACTTTACCGCGGCATCCTGCCCAATTTCATGAAGGTCCTCCCGGCCGTCAGCATCAGCTACGTGGTGTACGAGTACATGCGGGACGGCCTGGGGATTCAGAAGTAGGCAACAGAGTCAACTGTGACGACCAGAGTGAAAAAGTTAATGCTAGGGTTGTGTGAAAAAAGCAAGAGCAGGCGACAATGTAGCCGTTTTCAGGAAAGACCTCCAGAGAATGTCCGCTCAATTGGGTGCGGACCTTCTCCGGAGTTTGCCTTTCACTCATTCATCAACTTCGGCTTCATTTCTGGATGGTGGGGGGGAAGTGGAGACATGTCTTCCATCTTTATTTACAGTTTACGGTCTCATGGTCGACTGATTTAACAGCCGATCAACCTAATGTGGATATTTTCCGAAGCACAGACACTTGGAGAGGTTTATTTGTTGGTTTGAGTAGATGAGTCAATGAAGTAATTTTAAGTGTGGGTCGTGTTTAACGTTTGACCAAAAAGCACCTTATCGTACCGTTCTTCTTCCTAATGGGAAACACAATGTTCTCACTGTCTGTTCTCTGTGATTAGTGAAAGTAGTCAGACCAAATGTTGGAAAGCTTCAATTCGTCCAGATCTTAACGCAAGGCCGTTTTTACACATCGGAACCTCGCTGTCATGTTTGAGAAAGACACATCTTCTGGGAATGGATTTCACTTTGAGTGTCGGCCTCCATTTTACAGGAGAATATTGTTTAGACCTTTTTATTGAGTTCGGTAAACGGGGGAGTAGAGATGTGCCTTATGAGATGATTCTCTGACGTCTGTGAACGTCTCCACCCTCACACTGTCTTGCCTTTCTTTCCAATATTTGGTGAATTTGACGATGGTGTTTACAGTAATAAAATATTTCATTACAAAAAGGAGAAGTTGACTGTATTTTATTTATATTTAAATTTGAACGAATGTACTTCCTGTCTGTTGGAGACGTCTGTGTAGAGTGTCTCTGTGTGTGCTGGTGTGCAGTCGTCCCCAGAGGCTCTTTAAGAACAGATTAGTTCATTTCTTATGTAATAGCCTTTCCCCTGTGATGTCTGTACTCATGACTCTGTCTGATCCTCAGCGTTTGAAAGGACACAGAAGAAGTGGCTCTGCTCATTAGCTTTTTGTAGCTACTCTATAGTTGTGGTACAATTCAAACTTAACATTTGCTCGTTACTGATCATGGAGCATGTTTCAGTGATACCTCCATGGTGTTCTCATAAAAACACTCATTTAAAGCATCATTTCAGACTCTGGTAAATGATTAAGAATTATACAATGCTTCCTAAATGTTCAGTCTCACATAGTCAAACAATAGCAGTATATAAAGTAAAAGTGCATTATTTGATATTTGATTGAGGAGCATTGTCAGTCCATGTTATTATATGAAGAGCTTTGACTTTGGCGCCCCCTGGTGGTGGTATTAAAATCACTCTCTGTCTCTAAAGTAAAATGTGAAAGCTGGTTTATTTTTATTTTACACTTTCTACAGACAGTGGCTTTTACATAATGGCTGGATATAAAAAACAACACTGTGACATGATTGAAAGTTTTTAACACAGTTGGAAAAACCTGGACCTCAGATCACTCTTTTCTAACTTTTTCCACTTTTAAATATTTTATTTATACAATAGAATCGGAGAATAACTTCTTTTCTGGGAACATCCCGTTCATGGCAAGTGTTCCAACTAGAGAAAGAAACGCCACAACGGTCAGGATGGAGCGCAGGGCTTTGAACCAGCTGGGGTAGGTGGGCAGCAGAGAGAGGTCATAGTGCAGCGAGATTCCCAGGCCCATAATAACCATGGTGGCTGCCGGGACGATGCTGTCGCTCATTAGCATGGCCACCCAGGCCAAGAGGGGGGGCACCACGCTGTTGGCCAGGTTGATCCAATCTGGTTGGGCTGGGCTTTCCTCAGGGAGAGCGAATCCCCAGCGAGCTCCACCCAGAAAGGACACGATGGAGGCTCCGTATGCTAACTGTGCGTAGGCCAGTTCTGGGAGGTAGCATTCAGTCACGGCCATGAGCAGAGTCGGGGTCACGAAGGGGATCAGCCCGGCAAAGCCCAGGTACAAGGCGGGTTTGGGGCCCTTCCACAAGTCCTTCATGTCGTAGCGCAGCAGGTCCAGCTCTCTGGGAGGGGCCTCAGCCGGCGGTCGCTTCTTCAACCTTGCAGCAGAGGAGTGGAAATGTTGGTTTCTCGCTCCAAACGGAGGAAGGTGGGTTTGAGTCCCCTGGCAGGGCTCGGCAGGAGGTTTCAAAAGTCCAGTTCCTGGAGGTGGCAGCGTGGTTGATGAGGCCCAGCAGGTCTGCAGGGAGAAGGGTCCACGGCCTGGAGCTCCCGTCAACACCGAGGTCCAGCATCTTTGAGGAGGAGCGACCCAGTGCAACACCTAAGAAACAAAACATTCACGTTTAACTTTTAAAATGAGAAATGGTGCTTAAGAAGCTGAGGTATCACGAATGGTCGTTTACCTTTCGGGCTGCAAGGGGGCTTCTTCTAAACATGACAGCGAGCATCTGTAAATTACAGGCAGATTACAATTCAAGTTCGACTCAGGAGAGAGGGCAGGGCGTCCACCAGCCAGAAGCTGACGGTAGATCAGTTTATAAACAAGAGTCTGATCTCACATTAGAGAGAGAGAGGGAGGGAGGGCGCCACTGTTTAATAAGACAAGTCACAACCAACAGAATATAAGTAACACAACCACACTGTTCATGCAGCTGACAGACACACACACACACACACACAGACCTCTTTATATAGTCTATGCCTCACAGACATATATACACCCACACACACACATCTCATGCACTCAAACACCACATCTCTATGCACTCAACACACACCCTAAAACACACACCCACACATCTCTCTATGCACTCACACACAAACACACACACCCACACATCTCTCTATACACCACACACTCTCTATACACACACACACCCACACATCTCTCTATACACACACACACACACCATAGCATAACGTGAATCTTTGTGCCGCGCCAAACAGCGTGAACACATTGACACGAAACACAACTGGAGCCTCGGTGATGTCATGTTAAAGTTCACTCACCTCGAACTATCATGTTTATTTACTCTCTGTTCTCACCGAGGTCAACATGAAGCTAACTGATGCTAGTTAGCTTCTGACTGCTGAGTGCGCGGGTAATGTCTTCCGTGTTCAACAGGAGCTGTTCCCCGAACTTTAGTTCCACCTACACATCCTTCAATAAAAGAGAAGGATATGGATATATAGATAGATAGATAGATAGATAGATAGAGACAGAGAGACAGAGAGACAGACAGACAGATAGATAGATAGATAGATAGATAGACAGACAGACAGACAGACAGACAGATAGATAGATAGATAGATAGATAGATAGATAGATAGATAGAGACAGAGAGACAGAGAGACAGACAGACAGATAGATAGATAGATAGATAGATAGATAGAGACAGAGAGACAGAGAGACAGATAGATAGACAGACAGACAGACAGACAGACAGATAAATTGGGGATCATGATGGTGGATTGTGGATTGAGGATGTCGCACCTTGTTAAACCCAGACAGAGGCTGACGTATGAGATACATGAGGATTCACTTTGCAGTGCTTGGATCACCTCTACAATCTCAGTCCAGTGATGATATTATTCTGATGTTATTATAAAACCCACAGAGACTTGAGGGGACTCAAAATCAAATGATCTAACACCAATAATTGGATCATGATATTTGTACTAATATTTATAAAAATAGGTAAACAAGGACAGAGTTTGATTTCAAAATTCGAGGAGGGGTAGAGATTGTTGACGTTTTTAACTTTCATTGTGGTTAGGTCCACCTTCTTCAATCTGAGAAAAGATTGCTGACTTATTTACAGTAAGATAAAAGACAAAGAAATGAAGCCACACAAGGTATATTTGCTCAAACAAGAATTAATATTTTAATGTATTACAGTGACAATTTACACACACCACAATCTTTAAAAAAAAGTTTAAATTAATTATCTAAATCTTAAAGCGTTAACAAAGAAAAAGTAGTAAGTAGTAAAAGTAGTAGTAACTGATACTTTAAACATACTTATAAATTAATAGTCAGTTTAGTCATGGAGTTCGTTGGCTAGACAACATTGAACCGACATGGGCATCCAAAGCGCACTTGATAGTCACGACACCTGCCTCCAGTCTGGTCCCGGTTTCGACAGACAAATCCTTTAGTTGGACTGAGGCTGAAAAAAAGTAATAAAAGGGAATTAATCATTCAGATTGATCTTGCAACTGAAGCAAAAATATAGTTTTTGTGACTTTTCCGGATTATCATTGTTATATATACGTGGCTGAGAGTTGGTTACAATCTATCTTTGATCCAGGGTAAGACGAGTGATAAAACAGAGAAACAACCATGTGCCTTCTTTGAGAAAACAACGTGCAGATTTTAAAATTCAGAATTAACTTAATAGACTTACATAAAGATCGACTGCCCAGTGGAGCTGGCTGGATCTTTTCCGTCACTGGTAACAGCATCTATGTAGAGAGGGTTCTCACAGATTTCTCCTGGATTCTCTTTCCTGAGGTTGTCCAGGAGCTCCCAGTCCCCAATTCCACTCGGCTTGTCCCGATTGAACCAGTTGGTCCAGCATACTGGCAACAAAACAAAGAGACAAAACGGTTGGCTGTTGAGTCAACAGATTTTTGAAAACTGGAAATCAAGGAGCAAAATAATTTACATCAGTATCATAGCTTTTGAAAAATGTTGATTTGACTCTGCTACCTTTATGACTGCAGAATGCATTGGGACACATGAAACGGACCCGGTAATCCTGACACTTCCGTTGTTTCTGGTCAGAGTTTTTACAGATGAATCCCGTGGTTGTGTCAGCTCTGCGGAAAACAAGGGGAGTTCAGTTTTCCTTACATAGTGACACAGCTTTACAATTGGTCATATTTAACTAAAAGGAAACACAATGCCATCTATTAGTTAGTAAACGAATGAAAAATGAAAAAAACAACACAAAAAGCACTTACACAGCAATCACATCCCCTGTTTCAGATACATTGAGTCCAGATGTGGTCTGGACCTCGATCTTCAGTGGATTCTTGCAGATCTTTCCTATGTTTTCACTGTGCAGATCGGAAAGTATCTCCCAGTCTCCTGTTGCAGTGGGGTCATCTCTGTCAAACCAGTCAGTCCAGCAGTCTGGAAAAGTCATTAAGAAAGAGGACACATGCATTCTTAAGTTGAAACAGCTGTTAAATGTGGGCAATCAAGTTATGAGATTGGATAGATGTGCCTGATTTATTGTTAATAATCTTGAAGAAAACTTACAAGTGTTAATAGGATCAGGCTGTTGTTTACATCCTGGTCTTTTGACTCTATGTTTGCATCCTCTTCTTTTGGCTTTTGGGTTGCATCCATGTCTTTTGTTGCTGTTGTCCTTGTTGCCAGGGCTTGGATATTTTCCTGATTTGTTGTCTTTATCTGGTTTGCCTTTGTTGCAGCGGTTTGGTTTTAGTCCGGATTTGTTGTCTTTATCTGGTTTGCCTTTGTTGCAGCGGTTTGGTTTGAGTCCTGGTGTGTTTTCTTTTTCTGGTTTGCCTTTGTTGCAGCGGTTTGGTTTTAGTCCTGGTGTGTTGTCTTGATCTGGTTTGACTTTGTTGCAGGGTTTGGTTTTAGTCCTGATTTGTTGTCTTTTTCTGGTTTGCCTTTGTTGCAGCGGTTTAGTTTTAGTCCTGGTTTGTTGTCATTATCTGGTTTGCCTTTGTTGCAGGGGTTTGGTTTTAGTCCTGGTGTGTTTTCTTTTTCTGGTTTGCCTTTGTTGCAGGGGTTTGGTTTTAGTCCTGGTGTGTTTTTCTTTTCTGGTTTGCCGTTGTTGCAAGGGGTAGTGGTTGATGTCGTTGGAGTAGTGGTTGTTGTAATTGGGGTACTGGTTGTTGTACATGGGGTAGTGGTTGTGGTAGTTGGGTTAGTGGTTGTTGTAGTTGGGGTAGTGGTTGTTTAATTGGGGTACTGGTTGTTGTCGTTGGGGTAGTGGTTGTTATAGTTGGGGTAGTGGTTGTTGTTGTTGGGGTAGTGGTTGTTGGGGTAGTGGTAGTTGTAGTTGGGGTAGTGGTTGTTGTAGTTGGGGTAGTGGTTGTTGGGGTAGAGGATGTTGTAGTTGGGGTAGTGGTTGTTGTTGTTGGGGTAGTGGTAGTTGTAGTTGGGGTAGTGGTTGTTGTAGTTGGGGTAGTGGTTGTTGTCGTTGGGGTAGTGGTTGTTGTAGTTGGGGTAGTGGTTGTTGTACATGGGGTAGTGGTTGTGGTAGATGGGGTAGTGGTTGTTGTAGTTGGGGTAGTGGTTGTTGTAATTGGGGTACTGGTTGTTGTCGTTGGGATAGTGGTTGTTGTAGTTGGGGTAGTGGTTGTTGTTGTTGGGGTAGTGGTTGTTGGGGTAGTGGTTGTTGTAGTTGGGGTAGTGGTTGTTGTAGTTGGGGTAGTGGTTGTTGTAGTTGGGGTAGTGGTTGTTGGGGTAGAGGATGTTGTAGTTGGGGTAGTGGTTGTTGTTGTTGGGGTAGTGGTAGTTGTAGTTGGGGTAGTGGTTGTTGTAGTTGGGGTAGTGGTTGTTGTCGTTGGGGTAGTGGTTGTTGTAGTTGGGGTAGTGGTTGTTGGGGTCGTGGTAGTTGTAGTTGGGGTAGTGGTTGTTGTCGTTGGGGTTGTGGTTGTTGGTGTCGTGGTAGTTGTAGTTGGCGTAGTGGTTGTTGTAGTTGGGGTAGTGGTGGTTGTTGTTGGGGTAGTGGTAGTTGTAGTTGGGTCAGTGGTAGTTGTAGTTGGGGTAGTGGTTGTTGGTGTCGTGGTAGTTGTAGTTGGGGTAGTGGTTGTTGTAGTTGGGGTAGTGGTGGTTGTTGTTGGGGTAGTGGTAGTTGTAGTTGGGTTAGTGGTAGTTGTAGTTGGGGTAGTGGTAGTTGTAGTTGGGGTAGTGGTTGTTGTAGTTGGGGTAGTGGTGGTTGTTGTTGGGGTAATGGTAGTTGTAGTTGGGGTAGTGGTAGTTGTAGTTGGGGTAGTGGTAGTTGTAGTTGGGGTAGTGGTTGTTGTTGTTGGGGTAGTGGTTGTTGTTGTTGGGGTAGTGGTAGTTGTTGTTGGGGTAGTGGTTGTTGTAGTTGGGGTAGTGGTTGTTGTTGTTGGGGTAGTTGTTGTTGTAGTTGGGGTAGTGGTTGTTGTTGTTGGGGTAGTTGTTGTTGTTGTTGGGGTAGTGGTTGTTGTTGTTGGGGTAGTTGTTGTTGTAGTTGGGGTAGTGGTTGTTGTAGTTGGGGTAGTGGTTGTTGTAGTTGGGGTAGTGGTTGTTGTAGTTGGGGTAGTGGTTGTTGTCGTTGGGGTAGTGGTTGTTGTAGTTGGGGTAGTAGTTGTTGTAGTTGGGGTAGTGGTTGTTGTAGTTGGGGTAGTGGTTGTTGTTGTTGGGGTAGTGGTTGTTGTAGTTGGGGTAGTGGTTGTTGTTGTTGGGGTAGTTGTTGTTGTAGTTGGGGTAGTGGTTGTTGTTGTTGGGGTAGTTGTTGTTATTGTTGGGGTAGTGGTTGTTGTTGTTGTAGTGAGAGTGTTACACAAACTAGTCCCACAACAGGCTGGTCCACTGGTAATGGTACCAACATCTTGCATGAAAGGCAGTGTCCCCAGGATGGTAGCAGCTTCACACAGATTTAAAGATGCACAGCCACATGCTGGAGAAGTGCCGGCCCCATTTGTCACTAAAGATGAAACACAATCAAAGGTTTGTTTGTTGAATAATTTCAGAGAGAATTCTTCAGTAAAGATTGACTTAAATTCATGAGGAAATGTATTTCAATGATAGTAGTTGCCATGGTAACAGTCGTGCAGTATTTTAACATCGCACCTTATTACAGTATATATGAAGAAGACTTACCACTGGCTTGAAAGCAGCGATCCTCTGTTCCCTTACATTGTATTGAAAGGCTGCAATCAGAGGTGCTGGGGTTACAAACGTGACACTGTAGACTGTTATCTGCTGGAACCGCAGGGTCTGAAACAGACAAAAAATGATACTGTTTATTAGAGGAAGAGAGAAGATGGAAGTGTTATGGATTAAAAGTAGAACATGTCAGAAGAAGGATGCAGATTAATAAAATAGTCATCTACATCTACTTACAAGGCAGAGTGACGGAGTTGCAGTTGTCTGTGCTGCAGCATGTAACACTTGCAAGTGCACTCGAAAGACCCAAGTTAACTGAAAATGTCTGAGAGCCTGTGGATGGACACAGGGAGGGGGGTGCACAGGCCTTGTAGATTTGCTGTCCAGGAGTCCCAGATGAAAAGGCTGCAAAGTCAAAGTGCAATTTGTTAATGGTGATGGAAAGCACACGTCACTTTGCAGTACATGTATTTCACTGGAAAGTAACTTGTAGAGAAGTTTACCTTGAATGGAAGCTGTGATACACATCGTGCCTGTGGGACATGTAACTGCTGCTGTGGTTGAACAGTTAGCATTTGTGCAAGTTTCACACACAAGTGCTTCAGCTGAGGTTGTTGTAGTTGGGGTAGTGGTTGCTGTAGTTGGGCTAGTGGTAGTTATAGTTGGCATAGTGGTTGTGGTCGTTGGGGTAGTGGTAGTTGTAGTTGTGGTAGTGGTTGTTGTAGTTGGGGTAGTGGTTGTTGTAGTTGGGGTAGTGGTTGTTGGGGTAGAGGATGTTGTAGTTGGGGTAGTGGTTGTGGTTGTTGGGGTAGTTGTGGTTGTTGTTGGGGTAGTGGTTGTTGTAGTTGGGGTAGTGGTAGTTGTAGTTGGGGTAGTGGTAGTTGTGGTGGGGTAGTGGTTGTTGTTGTTGGGGTAGTGGTAGTTGTAGTTGGGGTAGTGGTTGTTGTAGTTGGGGTAGTGGTTGTTGTCGTTGGGGTAGTGGTTGTTGTTGGGGTTGTGGTTGTTGGGGTAGTGGTAGTTGTAGTTGGGGTAGTGGTTGTTGTAGTTGGGGTAGTGGTTGTTGTAGTTGGGGTAGTGGTTGTTGTAGTTGGGGTAGTGGTTGTTGGGGTAGAGGATGTTGTAGTTGGGGTAGTGGTTGTGGTTGTTGGGGTAGTTGTGGTTGTTGTTGGGGTAGTGGTAGTTGTAGTTGGGGTAGTGGTAGTTGTAGTTGGGGTAGTGGTTGTTGTAGTTGGGGTAGTGGTTGTTGTCGTTGGGGTAGTGGTTGTTGTAGTCGGGGTAGTGGTTGTTGGGGTCGTGGTAGTTGTAGTTGGGGTAGTGGTTGTTGGGGTCGTGGTAGTTGTAGTTGGGGTAGTGGTTGTTGTAGTTGGGGTAGTGGTGGTTGTTGTTGGGGTAGTGGTAGTTGTAGTTGGGGTAGTGGTAGTTGTAGTTGGGGTAGTGGTGGTTGTTGTTGGGGTAGTGGTAGTTGTAGTTGGGGTAGTGGTAGTTGTAGTTGGGGTAGTGGTTGTTGGTGTCGTGGTAGTTGTAGTTGGGGTAGTGGTTGTTGTAGTTGGGGTAGTGGTGGTTGTTGTTGGGGTAGTGGTAGTTGTAGTTGGGTTAGTGGTAGTTGTAGTTGGGGTAGTGGTAGTTGTTGTTGGGGTAGTGGTTGTTGTTGTTGGGGTCGTGGTAGTTGTAGTTGGGGTAGTGGTTGTTGTAGTTGGGGTAGTGGTAGTTGTAGTTGGGGTAGTGGTTGTTGTAGTTGGGGTAGTGGTGGTTGTTGTTGGGGTAGTGGTAGTTGTAGTTGGGTTAGTGGTAGTTGTAGTTGGGGTAGTGGTAGTTGTAGTTGGGGTAGTGGTTGTTGTTGTTGGGGTCGTGGTAGTTGTAGTTGGGGTAGTGGTTGTTGTAGTTGGGGTAGTGGTAGTTGTAGTTGGGGTAGTGGTTGTTGTTGTTGGGGTAGTGGTTGTTGTAGTTGGGGTAGTGGTTGTTGTAGTTGGGGTAGTGGTTGTTGTAGTTGGGGAGTGTGGTTGTTGTTGGGGTAGTGGTTGTTGTAGTTGGGGTAGTGGTGGTTGTTGTTGGGGTCGTGGTAGTTGTAGTTGGGGTAGTGGTTGTTGTAGTTGGGGTAGTGGTTGTTGTTGTTGGGGTAGTTGTTGTTGTTGTTGGGGTAGTGGTTTTTGTTGTTGCAGTGAGAGTGTTACACAAACTAGTCCCACAACAGGCTGGTCCACTGGTAATGGTACCAACATCTTGCATGAAAGGCAGTGTCCCCAGGATGGTAGCAGCTTCACACAGATTTAAAGATGCACAGCCACATGCTGGAGAAGTGCCGGCCCCATTTGTCACTAAAGATGAAACACAATCAAAGGTTTGTTTGTTGAATAATTTCAGAGAGAATTCTTCACTTAAAGATTGACTTAAATTCATGAGGAAATGTATTTCAATGATAGTAGTTGCCATGGTAACAGTCGTGCAGTATTTTAACATCGCACCTTATTACAGTATATATGAAGAAGACTTACCACTGGCTTGAAAGCAGCGATCCTCTGTTCCCTTACATTGTATTGAAAGGCTGCAATCAGAGGTGCTGGGGTTACAAACGTGACACTGTAGACTGTTATCTGCTGGAACCGTGAGGTCTGAAACAGACAAAAATGATACTGTTTATTAGAGGAAGAGAGAAGATGGAAGTGTTATGGATTAAAAGTAGAACATGTCAGAAGAAGGATGCAGATTAATAAAATAGTCATCTACATCTACTTACAAGGCAGAGTGACGGAGTTGCAGTTGTCTGTGCTGCAGCATGTAACACTTGCAAGTGCACTCGAAAGACCCAAGTTAACTGAAAATGTCTGAGAGCCTGTGGATGGACACAGGGAGGGGTGCACAGGCCTTGTAGATTTGCTGTCCAGGAGTCCCAGATGAAAAGGCTGCAAAGTCAAAGTGCAATTTGTTAATGGTGATGGAAAGCACACGTCACTTTGCAGTACATGTATTTCACTGGAAAGTAACTTGTAGAGAAGTTTACCTTGAATGGAAGCTGTGATACACATCGTGCCTGTGGGACATGTAACTGCTGCTGTGGTTGAACAGTTAGCATTTGTGCAAGTTTCACACACAAGTGCTTCAGCTGAGGTTGTTGTAGTTGGGGTAGTGGTTGCTGTAGTTGGGCTAGTGGTAGTTATAGTTGGGATAGTGGTTGTAGTCGTTGGGGTAGTGGTTGTTGTTGTTGGTGTTGTGGTTGTTGGGGTAGTGGTAGTTGTAGTTGGGGTAGTGGTTGTTGTAGTTGGGGTAGTGGTTGTTGTAGTTGGGGTAGTGGTTGTGGTTGTTGGGGTAGTTGTGGTTGTTGTTGGGGTAGTGGTGTTGTAGTTGGGGTAGTGGTAGTTGTAGTTGGGGGAGTGGTAGTTGTAGTTGGGGTAGTGGTTTGTTGTTGTTGGGGTAGTGGTGTTGTAGTTGGGGTAGTGGTTGTTGTAGTTGGGTGTAGTGGTTGTTGTCGTTGGGGTAGTGGTTGTTGTAGTTGGGGTAGTGGTTGTTGGGGTCGTGGTAGTTGTAGTTGGGGTAGTGGTTGTTGTCGTTGGGGTTGTGGTTGTTGGTGTAGTGGTAGTTGTAGTTGGGGTAGTGGTTGTTGTAGTTGGGGTAGTGGTGGTTGTTGTTGGGGTAGTGGTAGTTGTAGTTGGGGTAGTGGTAGTTGTAGTTGGGGTAGTGGTAGTTGTAGTTGGGGTAGTGGTTGTTGTAGTTGGGGTAGTGGTGCTTGTTGTTGGGGTAGTGGTAGTTGTAGTTGGGGTAGTGGTAGTTGTAGTTGGTGTAGTGGTTGTTGTTGTTGGGGTAGTGGTTGTTGTTGTTGGGGTTGTGGTAGTTGTAGTTGGGGTAGTGGTTGTTGTAGTTGGGGTAGTGGTAGTTGTAGTTGGGGTAGTGGTTGTTGTAGTTGGGGTAGTGGTTGTTGTAGTTGGGGTAGTGGTTGTTGTTGTTGGGGTAGTGGTTGTTGTAGTTGGGGTAGTGGTTGTTGTTGTTGGGGTAGTTGTTGTTGTTGTTGGGGTAGTGGTTGTTTGTTGTTGTAGTGAGAGTGTTACACAAACTAGTCCACAACAGGCTGATCCACTGGTAATGGTACCAACATCTTGCATGAAGGTAGTGTCCCAGGATGGTAGCAGCTACACAGATTTAAAGATGCACAGCCACATGCTGGAGAAGTGCCCCCATTTGTCACTAAAGATGAAACACAATCAAGGTTTGTTTGTTGAATAATTTCAGAGAGAATTCTTCACTTAAAGATTGACTTAAATTCATGAGAAATGTATTTCAATGATAGTAGTTGCCATGGTAACAGTCTTGCAGTATTTTAACATCGCACCTTATTACAGTATATATGAGAAGACTTACCACTGGCTTGAAAGCGCGATCCTCTGTTCCCTTACATTGTATTGAAAGGCTGCAATCAGAGGTGCTGGGGTTACAAACGTGACACTGTAGACTGTTATCTGCGAACGCAGGGTCTGAAACAGACAAAAATGATACTGTTTATTAGAGGAAGAGAAAATGGAAGTGTTATGGATTAAAAGTAGAACATGTCAGAAGAAGGATGCAGATTAATAAATAGTCATCTACATCTACTTACAAGGCAGAGTGCGGAGTTGCAGTTGTCTGTGCTGCAGCATGTACAAGTGCACTCGAAAGACCCAAGTTAACTGAAAATGTCTGGAGCCTGTGGATGGACAAGGGAGGGGTGCACAGGCCTTGTAGATTTGCTGTCAGGAGTCCCAGATGAAAAGGCTGCAAAGTCAAAGTGCAATTTGTTAATGGTGATGGAAAGCACGTCACTTTGCAGTACATGTATTTCACTGGTAACTTGTAGAAGTTTACTGAATGGAAGCTGTGATACATCGTGCCTGTGGGACATGTAACTGCTGCTGTGGTTGAACAGTTGCATTTGTGCAAGTTTCACACACAAGTGCTTCAGCTGAGGTTGTTGTAGTTGGGGTAGTGGTTGCTGTAGTTGGGCTAGTGGTAGTTATAGTTGGGATAGTGGTTGTGGTCGTTGGGGTAGTGGTGTTGTTGTTGGTGTTGTGGTTGTGGGTAGTGGTAGTTGTAGTTGGGGTAGTGGTTGTTGTAGTTGGGGTAGTGGTTGTTGTGGAGTGGTGGATAGTGGGTAGTGGTTGTGGGTGTGTGGTAGTGGTTTTGTGTAGTGGTTGTTGTAGTTGGGGTAGTGGTTGTTGTAGTTGGGGTAGTGGTTGTTGGGGTAGAGGATGTTGTAGTTGGGGTAGTGGTTGTGGTTGTTGGGGTAGTTGTGGTTGTTGTTGGGGTAGTGGTAGTTGTAGTTGGGGTAGTGGTAGTTGTAGTTGGGCTAGTGGTTGTTGTAGTTGGGGTAGTGGTTGTTGTCGTTGGGGTAGTGGTTGTTGTAGTCGGGGTAGTGGTTGTTGGGGTCGTGGTAGTTGTAGTTGGGGTAGTGGTTGTTGTCGTTGGGGTTGTGGTTGTTGGTGTCGTGGTAGTTGTAGTTGGGGTAGTGGTTGTTGTAGTTGGGGTAGTGGTGGTTGTTGTTGGGGTAGTGGTAGTTGTAGTTGGGGTAGTGGTAGTTGTAGTTGGGGTAGTGGTTGTTGGTGTCGTGGTAGTTGTAGTTGGGGTAGTGGTTGTTGTAGTTGGGGTAGTGGTGGTTGTTGTTGGGGTAGTGGTAGTTGTTGTTGGGTTAGTGGTAGTTGTAGTTGGGGTAGTGGTAGTTGTTGTTGGGGTTGTGGTTGTTGTTGTTGGGGTAGTGGTAGTTGTTGTTGGGGTAGTGGTTGTTGTTGTTGGGGTAGTGGTTGTTGTTGTTGGGGTAGTGGTAGTTGTAGTTGGGGTAGTGGTTGTTGTCGTTGGGGTAGTGGTTGTTGTAGTTGGGGTAGTGGTTGTTGTAGTTGGGGTAGTGGTTGTTGTAGTTGGGGTAGTGGTTGTTGTAGTTGGGGTAGTGGTTGTTGTAGTTGGGGTAGTGGTTGTTGTTGTTGGGGTAGTTGTTGTTATTGTTGGGGTAGTGGTTGTTGTTGTTGTAGTGAGAGTGTTACACAAACTAGTCCCACAACAGGCTGGTCCACTGGTAATGGTACCAACATCTTGCATGAAAGGCAGTGTCCCCAGGATGGTAGCAGCTTCACACAGATTTAAAGATGCACAGCCACATGCTGGAGAAGTGCCGGCCCCATTTGTCACTAAAGATGAAACACAATCAAAGGTTTGTTTGTTGAATAATTTCAGAGAGAATTCTTCACTTAAAGATTGACTTAAATTCATGAGGAAATGTATTTCAATGATAGTAGTTGCCATGGTAACAGTCGTGCAGTATTTTAACATCGCACCTTATTACAGTATATATGAAGAAGACTTACCACTGGCTTGAAAGCAGCGATCCTCTGTTCCCTTACATTGTATTGAAAGGCTGCAATCAGAGGTGCTGGGGTTACAAACGTGACACTGTAGACTGTTATCTGCTGGAACCGCAGGGTCTGAAACAGACAAAAAATGATACTGTTTATTAGAGGAAGAGAGAAGATGGAAGTGTTATGGATTAAAAGTAGAACATGTCAGAAGAAGGATGCAGATTAATAAAATAGTCATCTACATCTACTTACAAGGCAGAGTGACGGAGTTGCAGTTGTCTGTGCTGCAGCATGTAACACTTGCAAGTGCACTCGAAAGACCCAAGTTAACTGAAAATGTCTGAGAGCCTGTGGATGGACACAGGGAGGGGGGTGCACAGGCCTTGTAGATTTGCTGTCCAGGAGTCCCAGATGAAAAGGCTGCAAAGTCAAAGTGCAATTTGTTAATGGTGATGGAAAGCACACGTCACTTTGCAGTACATGTATTTCACTGGAAAGTAACTTGTAGAGAAGTTTACCTTGAATGGAAGCTGTGATACACATCGTGCCTGTGGGACATGTAACTGCTGCTGTGGTTGAACAGTTAGCATTTGTGCAAGTTTCACACACAAGTGCTTCAGCTGAGGTTGTTGTAGTTGGGGTAGTGGTTGCTGTAGTTGGGCTAGTGGTAGTTATAGTTGGCATAGTGGTTGTGGTCGTTGGGGTAGTGGTTGTTGTTGGTGTTGTGGTTGTTGGGGTAGTGGTAGTTGTAGTTGGGGTAGTGGTTGTTGTAGTTGGGGTAGTGGTTGTTGTAGTTGGGGTAGTGGTTGTTGTAGTTGGGGTAGTGGTTGTTGGGGTAGAGGATGTTGTAGTTGGGGTAGTGGTTGTGGTTGTTGGGGTAGTTGTGGTTGTTGTTGGGGTAGTGGTAGTTGTAGTTGGGGTAGTGGTAGTTGTAGTTGGGGTAGTGGTTGTTGTAGTTGGAAAGTGGTTGTTGTCGTTGGGGTAGTGGTTGTTGTAGTCGGGTAGTGGTCGTTGGGGTCGTGGTAGTTGTAGTTGGGGTAGTGGTTGTTGGTCGTGGTAGTTGTAGTTGGGGTAGTGGTTGTTGTCGTGGTAGTTGTAGTTGGGGTAGTGGTTGTTGTAGTTGGGGTAGTGGTGGTTGTTGTTGGGGTAGTGGTAGTTGTAGTTGGGTTAGTGGTAGTTGTAGTTGGGGTAGTGGTTGTTGGTGTTGTGGTAGTTGTAGTTGGGGTAGTGGTTGTTGTAGTTGGGGTAGTGGTGGTTGTTGTTGGGGTAGTGGTAGTTGTAGTTGGGTTAGTGGTAGTTGTAGTTGGGGTGTGGTAGTTGTAGTTGGGGTAGTGGTTGTTGTTTAGGTAGTTGTAGTTGGGGTAGTGGTTGTTGTTGTGGGGTGGTAGTTGTAGTTGGGGTAGTGGTTGTTGTAGTTGGGGTAGTGGTTGTTGTCGTTGGGGTAGTGGTTGTGGGGTTGTGTTGTTGGGGTAGTGGTAGTTGTAGTTGGGGTAGTGGTTGTTGTAGTTGGGGTAGTGGTTGTTGTAGTTGGGGAGTGGTTGTGGTAGATTTGTAGTTGGTAGTGGTTGTTGTGGGTGTTGTGGGTTGTTGGGTAGTGGTAGTTGTAGTTGGGTAGTGGTAGTTGTAGTTGTAGTGGTTGTTGTAGTTGGGGTAGTGGTTGTTGTCGTTGGGGTAGTGGTTGTTGTAGTCGGGGTAGTGGTTGTTGGGTAGTGGTAGTTGTAGTTGGGGTAGTGGTTGTTGTCGTTGGGGTTGTGGTTGTTGGTGTCGTGGTAGTTGTAGTTGGGGTAGTGGTTGTTGTAGTTGGGGTAGTGGTGGTTGTTGTTGGGGTAGTGGTAGTTGTAGTTGGGTTAGTGGTAGTTGTAGTTGGGGTAGTGGTTGTTGGTGTCGTTGTAGTTGTAGTTGGGGTAGTGGTTGTTGTAGTTGGGGTAGTGGTGGTTGTTGTTGGGGTAGTGGTAGTTGTAGTTGGGTTAGTGGTAGTTGTAGTTGGGGTAGTGGTAGTTGTAGTTGGGGTAGTGGTTGTTGTTGTTGGGGTCGTGGTAGTTGTAGTTGGGGTAGTGGTTGTTGTAGTTGGGGTAGTGGTAGTTGTAGTTGGGGTAGTGGTTGTTGTCGTTGGGGTAGTGGTTGTTGTAGTTGGGGTAGTGGTTGTTGTAGTTGGGGTAGTGGTTGTTGTAGTTGGGGTAGTAGTGGTTGTTGTTGGGGTAGTGGTTGTTGTAGTTGGGGTAGTGGTGGTTGTTGTTAGGGTCGTGGTAGTTGTAGTTGGGGTAGTGGTTGTTGTAGTTGGGGTAGTGGTTGTTGTTGTTGGGGTAGTTGTTGTTGTTGTTGGGGTAGTGGTTTTTGTTGTTGTAGTGAGAGTGTTACACAAACTAGTCCCACAACAGGCTGGTCCACTGGTAATGGTACCAACATCTTGCATGAAAGGCAGTGTCCCCAGGATGGTAGCAGCTTCACACAGATTTAAAGATGCACAGCCACATGCTGGAGAAGTGCCGGCCCCATTTGTCACTAAAGATGAAACACAATCAAAGGTTTGTTTGTTGAATAATTTCAGAGAGAATTCTTCACTTAAAGATTGACTTAAATTCATGAGGAAATGTATTTCAATGATAGTAGTTGCCATGGTAACAGTCGTGCAGTATTTTAACATCGCACCTTATTACAGTATATATGAAGAAGACTTACCACTGGCTTGAAAGCAGCGATCCTCTGTTCCCTTACATTGTATTGAAAGGCTGCAATCAGAGGTGCTGGGGTTACAAACGTGACACTGTAGACTGTTATCTGCTGGAACCGCAGGGTCTGAAACAGACAAAAAATGATACTGTTTATTAGAGGAAGAGAGAAGATGGAAGTGTTATGGATTAAAAGTAGAACATGTCAGAAGAAGGATGCAGATTAATAAAATAGTCATCTACATCTACTTACAAGGCAGAGTGACGGAGTTGCAGTTGTCTGTGCTGCAGCATGTAACACTTGCAAGTGCACTCGAAAGACCCAAGTTAACTGAAAATGTCTGAGAGCCTGTGGATGGACACAGGGAGGGGGGTGCACAGGCCTTGTAGATTTGCTGTCCAGGAGTCCCAGATGAAAAGGCTGCAAAGTCAAAGTGCAATTTGTTAATGGTGATGGAAAGCACACGTCACTTTGCAGTACATGTATTTCACTGGAAAGTAACTTGTAGAGAAGTTTACCTTGAATGGAAGCTGTGATACACATCGTGCCTGTGGGACATGTAACTGCTGCTGTGGTTGAACAGTTAGCATTTGTGCAAGTTTCACACACAAGTGCTTCAGCTGAGGTTGCTGTAGTTGGGCTAGTGGTAGTTATAGTTGGCATAGTGGTTGTGGTCGTTGGGGTAGTGGTTGTTGTTGGTGTTGTGGTTGTTGGGGTAGTGGTTGTTGTAGTTGGGGTAGTGGTTGTTGTAGTTGGGGTAGTGGTTGTTGTAGTTGGGGTAGTGGTTGTTGGGGTAGAGGATGTTGTAGTTGGGGTAGTGGTTGTGGTTGTTGGGGTAGTTGTGGTTGTTGTTGGGGTAGTGGTAGTTGTAGTTGGGGTAGTGGTAGTTGTAGTTGGGGTAGTGGTTGTTGTAGTTGGGGTAGTGGTTGTTGTCGTTGGGGTAGTGGTTGTTGTAGTCGGGGTAGTGGTTGTTGGGGTCGTGGTAGTTGTAGTTGGGGTAGTGGTTGTTGTCGTTGGGGTTGTGGTTGTTGGTGTCGTGGTAGTTGTAGTTGGGGTAGTGGTTGTTGTAGTTGGGGTAGTGGTGGTTGTTGTTGGGGTAGTGGTAGTTGTAGTTGGGGTAGTGGTAGTTGTAGTTGGGGTAGTGGTTGTTGGTGTCGTGGTAGTTGTAGTTGGGGTAGTGGTTGTTGTAGTTGGGGTAGTGGTGGTTGTTGTTGGGGTAGTGGTAGTTGTAGTTGGGTTAGTGGTAGTTGTAGTTGGGGTAGTGGTAGTTGTAGTTGGGGTTGTGGTTGTTGTTGGGGTCGTGGTAGTTGTAGTTGGGGTAGTGGTTGTTGTTGTTGGGGTAGTGGTTGTTGTTGTTGGGGTAGTGGTAGTTGTAGTTGGGGTAGTGGTTGTTGTCGTTGGGGTAGTGGTTGTTGTAGTTGGGGTAGTGGTTGTTGTAGTTGGGGTAGTGGTTGTTGTAGTTGGGGTAGTGGTTGTTGTAGTTGGGGTAGTGGTTGTTGTAGTTGGGGTAGTGGTTGTTGGTGTCGTGGTAGTTGTAGTTGGGGTAGTGGTTGTTGTAGTTGGGGAGTGGTGGTTGTTGTTGGGGTAGTGAGTTGTAGTTGGGGTAGTGGTAGTTGTAGTTGGGGTAGTGGTAGTTGTAGTTGGGGTAGTGGTTGTTGTAGTTGGGGTAGTGGTAGTTGTAGTTGGGGTAGTGGTTGTTCGTTGGGGTAGTGGTTTTGTAGTTGGGGTAGTGGTTGTTGTAATTGGGGTAGTGGTTGTTGTAGTTGGGGTAGTAGTGGTTGTTGTTGGGGTAGTGGTTGTTGTAGTTGGGGTAGTGGTGGTTGTTGTTAGGGTCGTGGTAGTTGTAGTTGGGGTAGTGGTTGTTGTAGTTGGGGTAGTGGTTGTTGTTGTTGGGGTAGTTGTTGTTGTTGTTGGGGTAGTGGTTTTTGTTGTTGCAGTGAGAGTGTTACACAAACTAGTCCCACAACAGGCTGGTCCACTGGTAATGGTACCAACATCTTGCATGAAAGGCAGTGTCCCCAGGATGGTAGCAGCTTCACACAGATTTAAAGATGCACAGCCACATGCTGGAGAAGTGCCGGCCCCATTTGTCACTAAAGATGAAACACAATCAAAGGTTTGTTTGTTGAATAATTTCAGAGAGAATTCTTCACTTAAAGATTGACTTAAATTCATGAGGAAATGTATTTCAATGATAGTAGTTGCCATGGTAACAGTCGTGCAGTATTTTAACATCGCACCTTATTACAGTATATATGAAGAAGACTTACCACTGGCTTGAAAGCAGCGATCCTCTGTTCCCTTACATTGTATTGAAAGGCTGCAATCAGAGGTGCTGGGGTTACAAACGTGACACTGTAGACTGTTATCTGCTGGAACCGCAGGGTCTGAAACAGACAAAAAATGATACTGTTTATTAGAGGAAGAGAGAAGATGGAAGTGTTATGGATTAAAAGTAGAACATGTCAGAAGAAGGATGCAGATTAATAAAATAGTCATCTACATCTACTTACAAGGCAGAGTGACGGAGTTGCAGTTGTCTGTGCTGCAGCATGTAACACTTGCAAGTGCATCGAAAGACCCAAGTTAACTGAAAATGTCTGAGAGCCTGTGGATGGACACAGGGAGGGGGGTGCACAGGCCTTGTAGATTTGCTGTCCAGGAGTCCCAGATGAAAAGGCTGCAAAGTCAAAGTGCAATTTGTTAATGGTGATGGAAAGCACACGTCACTTTGCAGTACATGTATTTCACTGGAAAGTAACTTGTAGAGAAGTTTACCTTGAATGGAAGCTGTGATACACATCGTGCCTGTGGGACATGTAACTGCTGCTGTGGTTGAACAGTTAGCATTTGTGCAAGTTTCACACACAAGTGCTTCAGCTGAGGTTGCTGTAGTTGGGCTAGTGGTAGTTATAGTTGGCATAGTGGTTGTGGTCGTTGGGGTAGTGGTTGTTGTTGGTGTTGTGGTTGTTGGGGTAGTGGTTGTTGTAGTTGGGGTAGTGGTTGTTGTAGTTGGGGTAGTGGTTGTTGGGGTAGGGGATGTTGTAGTTGGGGTAGTGGTTGTGGTTGTTGGGGTAGTTGTGGTTGTTGTTGGGGTAGTGGTAGTTGTAGTTGGGGTAGTGGTAGTTGTAGTTGGGGTAGTGGTTGTTGTAGTTGGGGTAGTGGTTGTTGTCGTTGGGGTAGTGGTTGTTGTAGTCGGGGTAGTGGTTGTTGGGGTCGTGGTAGTTGTAGTTGGGGTAGTGGTTGTTGTCGTTGGGGTTGTGGTTGTTGGTGTCGTGGTAGTTGTAGTTGGGGTAGTGGTTGTTGTAGTTGGGGTAGTGGTGGTTGTTGTTGGGGTAGTGGTAGTTGTAGTTGGGGTAGTGGTAGTTGTAGTTGGGGTAGTGGTTGTTGGTGTCGTGGTAGTTGTAGTTGGGGTAGTGGTTGTTGTAGTTGGGGTAGTGGTGGTTGTTGTTGGGGTAGTGGTAGTTGTAGTTGGGTTAGTGGTAGTTGTAGTTGGGGTAGTGGTAGTTGTAGTTGGGGTTGTGGTTGTTGTTGTTGGGGTCGTGGTAGTTGTAGTTGGGGTAGTGGTTGTTGTTGTTGGGGTAGTGTTGTTGTTGGGGTAGTGGTAGTTGTAGTTGGGGTAGTGGTTGTTGTCGTTGGGGTAGTGGTTGTTGTAGTTGGGGTAGTGGTTGTTGTAGTTGGGGTAGTGGTTGTTGTAGTTGGGGTAGTAGTGGTTGTAGTTGGGGTAGTGGTTGTTGTAGTTGGGGTAGTGGTAGTTGTAGTTGGGTTAGTGGTAGTTGTAGTTGGGGTAGTGGTTGTGGTGTCGTGGTAGTTGTAGTTGGGGTAGTGGTTGTTGTAGTTGGGGTAGTATGGTTGTTGTTGGGGTAGTGGTAGTTGTAGTTGGGTAGTGGTAGTTGTAGTTGGGGTAGTGGTAGTTGTAGTTGGGGTAGTGGTTTGTAGTTGGGGTAGTGGTAGTTGTAGTTGGGGAGTGGTTGTTGTCGTTGGGGTAGTGGTTGTTGTAGTTGGGGTAGTGGTTGTTGTAATTGGGGTAGTGGTTGTTGTAGTTGGGGTAGTAGTGGTTGTTGTTGGGGTAGTGGTTGTTGTAGTTGGGGTAGTGGTGGTTGTTGTTAGGTCGTGGTAGTTGTAGTTGGGGTAGTGGTTGTTGTAGTTGGAGTGGTTGTTGTTGTTGGGGTAGTTGTTGTTGTTGGGGTAGTGGTTTTGTTGTTGCAGTGAGAGTGTTACACAAACTAGTCCCACAACAGGCTGTCCACTGGTAATGGTACCAACATCTTGCATGAAAGGCAGTGTCCCCAGGATGGTAGCAGCTTCACACAGATTTAAAGATGCACAGCCACATGCTGGAGAAGTGCCGGCCCCATTTGTCACTAAAGATGAAACACAATCAAAGGTTTGTTTGTTGAATAATTTCAGAGAGAATTCTTCACTTAAAGATTGACTTAAATTCATGAGAAATGTATTTCAATGATAGTAGTTGCCATGGTAACAGTCGTGCAGTATTTTAACATCGCACCTTATTACAGTATATATGAAGAAGACTTACCACTGGCTTGAAAGCAGCGATCCTCTGTTCCCTTACATTGTATTGAAAGGCTGCAATCAGAGGTGCTGGGGTTACAAACGTGACACTGTAGACTGTTATCTGCTGGAACCGCAGGGTCTGAAACAGACAAAAAATGATACTGTTTATTAGAGGAAGAGAGAAGATGGAAGTGTTATGGAATTAAAAGTAGAACATGTCAGAAGAAGGATGCAGATTAATAAAATAGTCATCTACATCTACTTACAAGGCAGAGTGACGGAGTTGCAGTTGTCTGTGCTGCAGCATGTAACACTTGCAAGTGCACTCGAAAGACCCAAGTTAACTGAAAATGTCTGAGAGCCTGTGGATGGACACAGGGAGGGGGTACAGGCCTTGTAGATTTGCTGTCCAGGAGTCCCAGATGAAAAGGCTGCAAAGTCAAAGTGCAATTTGTTAATGGTGATGGAAAGCACACGTCACTTTGCAGTACATGTATTTCACTGGAAAGTAACTTGTAGAGAAGTTTACCTTGAATGGAAGCTGTGATACACATCGTGCCTGTGGGACATGTAACTGCTGCTGTGGTTGAACAGTTAGCATTTGTGCAAGTTTCACACACAAGTTTCAGCTGAGGTTGCTGTAGTTGGGCTAGTGGTAGTTATAGTTGGCATAGTGGTTGTGGTCGTTGGGGTAGTGGTTGTTGTTGGTGTTGTGGTTGTTGGGGTAGTGGTTGTTGTAGTTGGGGTAGTGGTTGTTGTAGTTGGGGTAGTGGTTGTTGTAGTTGGGGTAGTGGTTGTTGGGTGAGGATGTTGTAGTTGGGGTAGTGGTTGTGGTTGTTGGGGTAGTTGTGGTTGTTGTTGGGGTAGTGGTAGTTGTAGTTGGGGTAGTGGTAGTTGTAGTTGGGCTAGTGGTTGTTGTAGTTGGGGTAGTGGTTGTTGTCGTTGGGGTAGTGGTTGTTGTAGTCGGTAGGGTTGGTGTAGTTGGGGGTGGTTGTGGTTGTTGGTGTGTGGTAGTTGTAGTTGGGGTAGTGGTTGTTGTAGTTGGGGTAGTGGTGGTTGTTGTTGGGGTAGTGGTAGTTGTAGTTGGGTTAGTGGTAGTTGTAGTTGGGGTAGTGGTTGTTGGTAGTGGTAGTTGTAGTTGGGGTAGTGTTTGTTGTAGTTGGGGTAGTGGTGGTTGTTGTTGGGGTAGTGGTAGTTGTAGTTGGGTTAGTGGTAGTTGTAGTTGGGGTAGTGGTAGTTGTAGTTGGGGTTGTGGTTGTTGTTGTGTGGTAGTTGTAGTTGGGGTAGTGGTTGTTGTTGTTGGGGTAGTGGTTGTTGTTGTTGGGTAGTGGTAGTTGTAGTTGGGGTAGTGGTTGTTGTCGTTGGGGTAGTGGTTGTTGTAGTTGGGGTGGTGGTTGTTGTAGTTGGGGTAGTGGTTGTTGTAGTTGGGGTAGTTGTAGTTGGGGTAGTGGTTGTTGTAGTTGGGGTAGTGGTAGTTGTAGTTGGGGTAGTGGTAGTTGTAGTTGGGGTAGTGGTTGTTGGTGTCGTGGTAGTTGTAGTTGGGGTAGTGGTTGTTGTAGTTGGGGTAGTGGTGGTTGTTGTTGGGGTAGTGGTAGTTGTAGTTGGGTTAGTGGTAGTTGTAGTTGGGGTAGTGGTAGTTGTAGTTGGGGTAGTGGTTGTTGTAGTTGGGTAGTGGTAGTTGTAGTTGGGGTAGTGGTGTTGTCGTTGGGGTAGTGGTTGTTGTAGTTGGGGTAGTGGTTGTTGTAATTGGGGTAGTGGTTGTTGTAGTTGGGGTAGTAGTGGTTGTTGTTGGGGTAGTGGTTGTAGTTGGGTAGTGGTCGTTGTGGTGGGTGGTAGTTGTAGTTGGGGTAGTGGTTGTTGTAGTTGGGGTAGTGGTTGTTGTTGTTGGGGTAGTTGTTGTTGTTTTGGGGTAGTGGTTTTGTTGTTGTAGTGAGAGTGTTACACAAACTAGTCCCACAACAGGCTGGTCCACTGGTAATGGTACCAACATCTTGCATGAAAGGCAGTGTCCCCAGGATGGTAGCAGCTTCACACAGATTTAAAGATGCACAGCCACATGCTGGAGAAGTGCCGGCCCCATTTGTCACTAAAGATGAAACACAATCAAAGGTTTGTTTGTTGAATAATTTCAGAGAGAATTCTTCACTTAAAGATTGACTTAAATTCATGAGGAAATGTATTTCAATGATAGTAGTTGCCATGGTAACAGTCGTGCAGTATTTTAACATCGCACCTTATTACAGTATATATGAAGAAGACTTACCACTGGCTTGAAAGCAGCGATCCTCTGTTCCCTTACATTGTATTGAAAGGCTGCAATCAGAGGTGCTGGGGTTACAAACGTGACACTGTAGACTGTTATCTGCTGGAACCGCAGGGTCTGAAACAGACAAAAAATGATACTGTTTATTAGAGGAAGAGAGAAGATGGAAGTGTTATGGATTAAAAGTAGAACATGTCAGAAGAAGGATGCAGATTAATAAAATAGTCATCTACATCTACTTACAAGGCAGAGTGACGGAGTTGCAGTTGTCTGTGCTGCAGCATGTAACACTTGCAAGTGCACTCGAAAGACCCAAGTTAACTGAAAATGTCTGAGAGCCTGTGGATGGACACAGGGAGGGGGGTGCACAGGCCTTGTAGATTTGCTGTCCAGGAGTCCCAGATGAAAAGGCTGCAAAGTCAAAGTGCAATTTGTTAATGGTGATGGAAAGCACACGTCACTTTGCAGTACATGTATTTCACTGGAAAGTAACTTGTAGAGAAGTTTACCTTGAATGGAAGCTGTGATACACATCGTGCCTGTGGGACATGTAACTGCTGCTGTGGTTGAACAGTTAGCATTTGTGCAAGTTTCACACACAAGTGCTTCAGCTGTGGTTGTTGTAGTTGGGCTAGAGGTAGTTATAGTTGGCTAGTCTGTGGTTGTTGGGGTAGTGGTTGTTGTCGTTGGTGTTGTGGTTGTTGGGGTAGTGGTTGTTGTCGTTGGTGTTGTGGTTGTTGGGGTAGTGGTTGTGGTTGTTGGGGTAGTGGTTGGGGTAGGTTGTTTGTGGGGAGTGGTTGTTGTAGTTGGGGTAGTGGTTGTTGTAGTTGGGGTAGTGGTTGTTGTAGTTGGGGTAGTGGTTGTGGTTGTGGGTAGAGTTGTTGTAGGTGGGTAGTGTTGTGGGGTAGTGGTGGTTGTTGTTGGGGTAGTGGTAGTTGTAGTTGGGGTAGTGGTAGTTGTAGTTGGGGTAGTGGTAGTTGTAGTTGGGGTAGTGGTTGTTGTTGTTGGGGTCGTGGTAGTTGTAGTTGGGGTAGTGGTTGTTGTCGTTGGTGTAGTGGTTGTTGGTGTCATGGTAGTTGTAGTTGGGGTGGTTGTTGTAGTTGGGGTAGTGGTTGTTGTAGTTGGGGTAGTGGTTGTTGGGGTCGTGGTAGTTGTAGTTGGGGTAGTGGTTGTTGTAGTTGGGGAGTGGTGTGGTTGTTGTTGGGTTAGTGGTAGTTGTAGTTGGGGTAGTAGTGGTTGTTGTTGGGGTAGTGGTAGTTGTAGTTGGGGTAGTGGTAGTTGTAGTTGGGGTAGTGGTTGTTGTAGTTGGGCTAGTGGTAGTTGGGGTAGTTGTAGTTGGGGTAGTGGTAGTTGTAGTTGGGGTAGTTGTAGTTGGGGTAGTGGTTGTTGTAGCTGGGGTAGTGGTTGTTGTAGTTGGGGTAGTGGTGGTTGTTGTTGGGGTAGTTGTAGTTGGGGTAGTGGTTGTTGTCGTTGGGGTAGTGGTAGTTGGGGTAGTGGTTGTTGTAGTTGGGGTAGTGGTTGTTGTTGTTGGGGTAGTTGTTGTTGTTGTTGGGGTAGTGGTTGTTGTTGTTGTAGTGAGAGTGTTACACAAACTAGTCCCACAACAGGCTGGTCCACTGGTAATGGTACCAACATCTTGCATGAAAGGCAGTGTCCCCAGGATGGTAGCAGCTTCACACAGATTTAAAGATGCACAGCCACATGCTGGAGAAGTGCGGACCCCATTTGTCACTAAAGATGAAACACAATCAAAAGTTTGTTTGTTGGATAATTTCAGAGAGAATTCTTCACTTAAAGATTGACTTAAATTCATGAGGAAATGTATTTCAATGATAGTAGTTGCCATGGTAACAGTCGTGCAGTATTTTAACATCGCACCTTATTACAGTATATATGAAGAAGACTTACCACTGGCTTGAAAGCAGCGATCCTCTGTTCCCTTACATTGTATTGAAAGGCTGCAATCAGAGGTGCTGGGGTTACAAACGTGACACTGTAGACTGTTATCTGCTGGAACCGCAGGGTCTGAAACAGACAAAAAATGATACTGTTTATTAGAGGAAGAGAGAAGATGGAAGTGTTATGGATTAAAAGTAGAACATGTCAGAAGAAGGATGCAGATTAATAAAATAGTCATCTACATCTACTTACAAGGCAGAGTGACGGAGTTGCAGTTGTCTGTGCTGCAGCATGTAACACTTGCAAGTGCACTCGAAAGACCCAAGTTAACTGAAAATGTCTGAGAGCCTGTGGATGGACACAGGGAGGGGGGTGCACAGGCCTTGTAGATTTGCTGTCCAGGAGTCCCAGATGAAAAGGCTGCAAAGTCAAAGTGCAATTTGTTAATGGTGATGGAAAGCACACGTCACTTTGCAGTACATGTATTTCACTGGAAAGTAACTTGTAGAGAAGTTTACCTTGAATGGAAGCTGTGATACACATCGTGCCTGTGGGACATGTAACTGCTGCTGTGGTTGAACAGTTAGCATTTGTGCAAGTTTCACACACAAGTGCTTCAGCTGAGGTTGTTGTAGTTGGGGTAGTGGTTGCTGTAGTTGGGGTAGTGGTAGTTATAGTTGGGATAGTGGTTGTGGTCGTTGGGGTAGTGGTTGTTGTTGTTGGTGTTGTGGTTGTTGGGGTAGTGGTAGTTGTAGTTGGGGTAGTGGTTGTTGTAGTTGGGGTAGTGGTTGTTGTAGTTGGGGTAGTGGTTGTTGGGGTAGAGGATGTTGTAGTTGGGGTAGTGGTTGTTGTAGTTGGGGTAGTGGTTGTTGTAGTTGGGGTAGTTGTGGTTGTTGTTGGGGTAGTGGTAGTTGTAGTTGGGGTAGTGGTTGTGGTTGTTGGGGTAGTTGTGGTTGTTGTTGGGGTAGTGGTAGTTGTTGTTGGGGTAGTGGTAGTTGTAGTTGGGGTAGTGGTAGTTGTAGTTGGGGTAGTGGTTGTTGTTGTTGGGGTAGTGGTAGTTGTAGTTGGGGTAGTGGTTGTTGTAGTTGGGGTAGTGGTTGTTGTCGTTGGGGTAGTGGTTGTTGTAGTTGGGGTAGTGGTTGTTGGGGTCGTGGTAGTTGTAGTTGGGGTAGTGGTTGTTGGGGTCGTGGTAGTTGTAGTTGGGGTAGTGGTTGTTGTCGTTGGGGTTGTGGTTGTTGGTGTCGTGGTAGTTGTAGTTGGGGTAGTGGTTGTTGTAGTTGGGGTAGTGGTGGTTGTTGTTGGGGTAGTGGTAGTTGTAGTTGGGTTAGTGGTAGTTGTAGTTGGGGTAGTCATTGTTGGTGTCGTGGTAGTTGTAGTTGGGGTAGTGGTTGTTGTAGTTGGGGTAGTGGTGGTTGTTGTTGGGGTAGTGGTAGTTGTAGTTGGGTTAGTGGTAGTTGTAGTTGGGGTAGTGGTAGTTATAGTTGGGGTAGTGGTTGTTGTAGTTGGGGTAGTGGTGGTTGTTGTTGGGGTAATGGTAGTTGTAGTTGGGTTAGTGGTATTGTAGTTGGGGTAGTGGTAGTTGTAGTTGGGGTAGTGGTTGTTGTTGTTGGGGTAGTGGTTGTTGTTGTTGGGGTAGTGGTAGTTGTAGTTGGGGTAGTGGTTGTTGTAGTTGGGGTAGTGGTGGTTGTAGTTGGGGTAGTGGTTGTTGTTGTTGGGGTAGTGGTTGTTGTTGTTGGGAGTAGTGGTTGTTGTTGGGGTAGTGGTTGTTGTAGTTGGGGTAGTGGTGGTTGTTGTCAGGGTTGTGGTAGTTGTAGTTGGGGTAGTGGTTGTTGTTGTTGGGGTAGTTGTTGTTGTAGTTGGGGTAGTGGTTGTTGTCGTTGGGGTTGTGGTTGTTGCACATGGGGTAGTGGTTGTTATTGTGGGGGTAGTGGTTGTTGTTGGGGTAGTGTCTTTATCTGGTGTGTCTTTGTTACCGGTGTGTGGATATTTTCCAGGTTTGTTGTCTTTATCTGGTTTGTCTTCCTTACCGGTGTGTGGATTTTTCCTGGTTTGTTGTCTTTATCTGGTTTGTCTTCCTTACCGGTGTGTGGATATTTTCCTGGTTTGTTGTCTTTATCTGGTTTGTCTTCCTTACCGGTGTGTGGATTTTTTCCTGGTTTGTTGTCTTTATGTGGTTTGTCTTCCTTACCGGTGTGTGGATATTTTCCTGGTTTGTTGTCTTTATCTGGTTTGTCTTCCTTACCGGTGTGTGGATATTTTCCTGGTTTGTTGTCTTTATCTGGTTTGTCTTCCTTACCGGTGTGTGGATTTTTCCTGGTTTGTTGTCTTTATCTGGTTTGTCTTCCTTACCGGTGTGTGGATTTTTCCTGGTTTGTTGTCTTTATCTGGTTTGTCTTCCTTACCGGTGTGTGGATATTTTCCTGGTTTGTTGTCTTTATCTGGTTTGTCTTCCTTACCGGTGTGTGGATTTTTCCTGGTTTGTTGTCTTTATGTGGTTTGTCTTCCTTGCGGTGTGTGGATATTTTCCTGGTTTGTTGTCTTTATCTGGTTTGTCTTCCTTACCGGTGTGTGGATATTTTCCTGGTTTGTTGTCTTTATCTGGTTTGTCTTCCTTAACGGTGTGTGGATATTTTCCTGGTTTGTTGTCTTTATCTGGTTTGTCTTCCTTACCGGTGTGTGGATATTTTCCTGGTTTGTTGTCTTTATCTGGTTTGTCTTCCTTACCGGTGTGTGGATATTTTCCTGGTTTGTTGTCTTTATCTGGTTTGTCTTCCTTACCGGTGTGTGGATATTTTCCTGGTTTGTTGTCTTTATCTGGTTTGTCTTCCTTACCGGTGTGTGGATATTTTCCTGGTTTGTTGTCTTTATCTGGTTTGTCTTCCTTACCGGTGTGTGGATATTTTCCTGGTTTGTTGTCTTTATCTGGTTTGTCTTCCTTACCGGTGTGTGGATATTTTCCTGGTTTGTTGTCTTTATGTGGTTTGTCTTCGTTACCGTGTTTTGGATATTTTCCTGGTTTGTTGTCTTTATGTGGTTTGTCTTCGTTACCGGGTTTTGGATATTTTCCTGGTTTGTTGTCTTTATGTGGTTTGTCTTCGTTACCGGGTTTTGGATATTTTCCTGGTTTGTTGTCTTTATGTGGTTTGTCTTCGTTACCGGGTTTTGGATATTTTCCTGGTTTGTTGTCTTTATGTGGTTTGTCTTCGTTACCTGGTTTTGGATATTTTCCTGGTTTGTTGTCTTTATGTGGTTTGTCTTCGTTACCGGGTTTTGGATATTTTCCTGGTTGGTTGTCTTCATGTGGTTTGTCTTCGTTACCGGGTTTTGGATATTTTCCTGGTTTGTTGTCTTTATGTGGTTTGTCTTCGTTACCGGGTTTTGGATATTTTCCTGGTTTGTTGTCTTCATGTGGTTTGTCTTCGTTACGGGGTTTTGGATATTTTCCTGGTTTGTTGTCTTTATGTGGTTTGTCTTCGTTACCGGGTTTTGGATATTTTCCTGGTTTGTTGTCTTTATGTGGTTTGTCTTCGTTACCGGGGTGTGGATATTTTCCTGGTTGGTTGTCTTCACCTGGTTTGGCAGGAATCTGCTTGTTACCTTTGTTGCTACGTTGCTGGTCACCACCTGGTTTCAGGTGTTGCTGGTAGCTTCCTGATGAAAACAACAAAAAAAAAAAAATCTGATTATTAGAAAAATATGTGTGTGAAGATTCTCCTCCAGATTCTTCTCCTTGAGTTGTTCGTGTTCTCAAACAGGCAACTGGACTTGTTTTTCTTGGAAGACCTTTCACATGTCACACAAAGCGACCTCAGTTCTGAAGAAGCAAGTCCAGTTGCCTACGTACCACTCCCGCAAATGAATCGAGAGTAAAGGATATAACATTTTACTTCCATGAACACTTGGAGATTAACTTACCAACAAGCACAACAGCAATCAGAGTCATTTGTAACTGCTGGAGAAAATGGAACAGACGCAGAATGAAAAGAAGATAATTACTATGATATTCAACATGTTATCGTCAACACAGCAAATCATTTGTTTTGATTATTCAGAAAAAAAGAACGACATATAATACCAATTTCATCTTTTTGCAGAGTTGGACCTTTCAACCTGCAGAGATGTACAAGGAAGTAAGAAACGTTTACCATATACATTTTTATCCAACAATTTTATGGAATCAGTTTTAAATTAAGAGCATTCCTTCTCATTCACAATGTACAACCACATGTACAAAACATACAAATCACCTTTATTCATGTATCCACTATTTGTATCTTGTGTCTGTAGGCTTTACAATTTACACAAATTATTCTCAGAGCCTCAATCTAGACAAACAGGTATGTTCATAGTTTTTCTTAAATTATTTTGAAGTTATAAATTAAAAAAATGGAATTGTCGTTTTCAACATTTACAAATATTTGTACACCCTTTATTATTGAAAGGTACATTAAAAGATATCCAGTTAGACTTTTTCTTCAACAAGACCTAACTCTAAATGTTACAAATTCTGAACTCATTTGGAAAAAGACAAAGATAATTATTGTAAGTTAAGGTACCTTTTGCAAAGAGAACAAACAACACTCACCAGAAGTTAAACGTGCTCGACGAGGCCGTTGGTGTCAGAAGAAAATATTTGATCCACTGCGACCGTCTCTGTCCCGGTAAGAAGTTGATCTGAATTTAAATACTTCATTGAGACTATGGTCTGGTTGGAGACAATAATTAAACACTTAAACTGGGATTGGTGGTGCAGCACACACCCAAATTGAAACAACTCCTCACTAATAATTAGAAATAATTATTCCAATTATTTCATCTGTTACATACCGTACAGTGAGACATTGTCCTTTCGTGTCCTGGCACCAACTCCGATGGTTTTATTTTTTTTTTTTCTGGCTCGGAACTTTGCTTCCATCAACCTTTTTCTCTGGTAGCAGCAGTTTTCAGTGAAGACTCCACTGTGCACTACCTGCATCAAACAGCAGAGGGACACAGTCAGTCACTAGAAACAAACCCTGCAGTCATAAATACTCAATACATCAAATGCAAGGACCTGATGAGGAGCACAGTTCTAGCTATTAATATCAACGCCATATTTTTTTACCTTTTTAATCACAGACGCAGACAGACAGTTGTATTAAATCAATGCTTTTACAACTTGGTCCCCAACTGTCATTTTATTCATCTCATGAGAAAGTGTTTTGTGATCAAATGTTCACGAAATGAAATAAAATAAAATCACTATGTTAATGTTGTGGAGATATTGTGATGTTGGATAAATAATAAAAATGTAAAAACCACACCTCTCACCTCACTGGCCTTATATGACAAAACATAACAAACATGACAGACAGGAGCTTCTTTGGCTTTTGGGGTTTTTCCCCTGAGGGAGCGAGTTCCTCAACTCAAATCTTTTCACCGCTCAAGTTCAACTTCAAACTTGACGGCCATATTTTTGAGGACGTCAGTAGTAAGTGCAGTGTTGGCTGTGGAGCTTTGGATGAACTGTTCTTCAGACTCCAACTGTTTCCCCGACCTTACACTCATTTTGAACTGCACTTGCTGTGGAATGTCGAAACCAGTTTTTGACATTTAACAATACTGGAATGTAGAGACCTTTCTAGGTTTCTAAGATTTCCTCATCAGACAGCTCTGTATTCAATTTGGAGAGTCAGTGGAAATGACGTGCACAAACATAGCAGTTGCCTGAATGGCCCTAATTACACCTGTCCTCTGTCAGAGGAAAGCTTGTAGCGCACCCGAGAACACCACACCTCAACTGATGGAACATTTGATTTGATTTTATTCAAATCCTGTCATAGGACATTGCCACATCTTAGCAATGTCCTAGGTTAGGGCCTGGCCTATCTAATTGGCCAATCTCCGCTCGAGTTGTTTCCCTCGCACTGAAACAACAGGATGAGACTCACCCTGGATCCACGGCCAATCAGAGCCGAAGACGCTGGTTGAACTCGTTCAGCCACATTTCTGCTTCACCATCATTATGGTGAAGACTCTATTCAGGGGTCCGTATGGTTTGGGATTCGTGTGCTGCTCTACTACAGCAACTTGTATTATCTCCTTTTACATATATATATATATGTAATTACAAAGAGATGGACACGCAAATATCCTGTCTGTGCGTGTGACACTGAATTTACAAGCTACAGGCATAAATTCTGACCCTTTATTAAAGCGGCACTCCAGAAAAAGTTGATCCAGATGCATGATGTCAAAAAAACATGGCTGACCGAGTAAAGCCTGTGTCTTAGGTAGTGATCAGTCAGCCGTCATCAGTGCAGCCACTTTGCATACATACATTCAAGCTTTGCGGCATTGGTGTATAAAGTGTGAGGATATGAAACGTCTGTGCAGGCCGTGTGTGACTGATGTGTGTTAGACAAAGTGCACATTACAGTGTGTGTGTGCGTGTGAATGCAAAATACATAGAAAGCTCTTTGATTGGTCATCAAGACTATTTACCAGATCACTTTAAATAGTTTAATCTATTTGTCATATTTACTGTTATAATGATATTTCTATATTACTGCTGTGTATAGATGGATTTTGATGGATGCTTCATTACCCATCAGCAGTGCATTGTTTTCACCCCCCGTGTGTGTGTGTGTGTGTGTGTGTGTGTGTGTGTGTGTGTGTGTGTGTGTGGTCCAGGTATTACTCATGTTGTGGGGACCTGAATTTGTTTACATAGTCACATTATGGGGAATTGTCTTAATAGGGAGTCAGGTTTTAAGTCTAGGTTTAAATTTAGGTTAAGGTTGCGTTTAAGGTAATGTTAGATTGTGTTTAAGGTAATGTTAGATTGTGTTTAAGTTAAGGTTAGGTCAAGTCCACCGACCCCTGCAGCCCACCTCCACTGAGTAGTAGTAGTAGTATTGAGCTTATATGAATACTATCGTTTACTGTGATGAGTGTATAACAATGTCGATCCCTCACATTGACTCAGTTTCCCACAGTCCTCTGCTTTGTCCCTGATGTCCATCCATAGACTTCACACTTAACTGTATCATTGCCGCAGTTACCCTGTGACTACTGATGCAATTTTATCAATAATCAATAAGCTCAATAAGCAATGAGCAGAGACATGTTCTGTGATTTATTAGAAGTTAATCTCCTCATGTTCGTAGAACTTTCACTTCAAGACAAGCAAGCAATTGATTTTTTTTTTATTGACACAAATACACAAGCATGAATTTGTGAGATTGAAAATAAAAAAACACATTTGTTTTCCAGCAGGTTATTATCTCCTTTTAATTTTGTCTAGATAGTAAAAACAGTAGATTTGCAGCAGCTGCACGGTCTGATCATGTCTCATTTACTTTTCACGTTTATATAAAAATAGTGTCTTTGTTAACTGGTTGATGTAATGTCAGCGTTGCACCGCACGACATCGCTAAAGAGGCGACAACAGATACAAACATATACAACAGGAGGTCACTTATATGCCGAGCGTAGGAAAACAGAGAAACATTTCGACTGAGAAGATGGAGCTCTGTCATTTCACCAGTGTTACAGGAAAGGTGATCAATTAGCTCAAGTTGCTGCCGTGTATCGTCGACAGAGCAAGAAACTACAGAAACTCTGAGACCTTCAGACTCTCACAGCTGCAGGCGGCGCTCAGACGGCTCCGTCACTCTGAAACACAAACATGAGTCAAGTCAGTAAGTAAATGGGGCCATGGACAGTGTGTAAATTAGATTTAATTTATTGCTAATTATGTGGGTAAGTGGTTTACTGGGTATTTGGGATCTGATGTCCCGACAGATCTCCACACAAGAGAGTGTAAAAAGATTACTTTGACTGTTAGTATTCATATTAATATGTCCTTCTTATAATAATTATTATGATAAAGATTCTTGGTTTAATTGGTCTTTCCCTTTAGTGATTGTGCAAATGTCTAATTGAGAATTGTCTTTATTTTACTTGAAGTAAAATAATGTTATAAAATAGAGTATTGTTTATCTTTCCTGTGTTTCTCTGACTTTTCTGTGACTGACTGGACGTCTGCTGCGTTCCTACAGCCACAGAAACCTGGTTCAGTAACTTCAGACTATAGAGTAGATACTGACCCCTCCGCAGCAGCCACAGCCCCCACACAGAGCTCCCAGCAGGCCGTTCAGCACCTGCACGCCACACAGCACCGCCTGGATTAGACCCATGACCAGCAGCACGGAGAACAGGGACAGATGCCAGGACACCACGCCGGCCGGCTCTACACACAGCGACCAGATGTCTTTGTTGGACAGGTAGTCTCTGCAGAGGGAGGGTGAGAAACACACGACCTGGATAGTAAGTTTATTAATGAATGAGCCTAATGTCACAGAACCAGTTAACTTAGACTCAACTTAAACTTCTGACAAGTGCCTGCTTGTTGTTAGAACTGTTAGGTCTCTCCATAATTTAGTAAAGTCCCAACCTTACTTTATAAAGTATGGTGACTTCTAGCATGGACTGCATGTAAAAAACATACATGCTTTTAGAATTTGCATAGATTAACGATGAAAGCCTCAATTCTTTTCACTGAGAGATAAACCACACAGTTTCTACATTGGTGGTTACACACATAATATGAAACAAACGTTGTAATGTGACTTATGAGTCTCACCCATTGGAGAAGGGATACACCCAATTTGTCACGTTGGTGGCTGTCCCACACTTAGGTCCATGGCTGAGGGCCACGGAAGAAACGATAACTGAGTAACCAGCCCCCAAAACCCCCACAGCTGCAAACAGCATGGAGCTCAGCATCTACAGAGACAGAGGAGAGAAAGAGGGTCGAAACAGTCGCTCATGTTGGGAATCAATAGGTTGAGCGAGCTCGCTTCTAACTTAAACAATGAAAACAATGAGGTTATTCTCTTGCTGTGCAGAGACCAGGCTGAAGGTCGTTAACAGAGTGTGGCCTGCACAGAGCTACTGATGGTGTGTGTGTGTGTGTGTGTGTGTGTGTGTGTGTGTGTGTGTGTGTGTGTGTGTGTGTGCAGCAGTTTTATTTGTGATTCATTCCTCACACACGTACACATTCCTGGAGTATTGATCGGCGTGTGCGCCTGCTGCAGTACAACACCTGCTTTGTGCAAAAGTCATGTGAAACTCTCATTAGAGGAGTTTCTCGTTGAAGTTATGGAAATCTCATGAAGTTCTCTGTGTACATGTGTGAGTGTGTGTGCACATGTGTTTGTTATCCAGACCCACAGTGAGTTAACACACGACAAGTTTAAGTGATCAGTTTTAATTCAAGCCATTCATTAAGCTTAACATATTTAGTTTTTACTCAATGACAGATTTATATTATTGGCTGATAAAAATAAGCTGATACGAGCCTTTCACAGATAATGTTAACAATGCTGAAGATACTGGATAAGATATATATGTTAATGTTTAACATTAACCAGCAATAAAATAAAATAAACTAAGATCCTCTGATTCTGAAACCTGCTGTAAATGATAATTTGGATTCGGTTTGAAGTTGAATGGTGAAACATCTCCTCACCGCAAAGCTCCGTCCACAGCTCTCGTTGCCACAGCAACCGCAGCAGTCATTGTTCTTCAGGCCCAGGAAGACCAGTGCTGGGAAGATCATCTGTTGACAAAGTAAACACACACACACACGCACACACACACACACACACACACACACACACACACACACACACACACACACACACACACACACACACACACACACACACACACACACACACACACACAAACACACACACTCTGATGTAACATCGATAGCGCATACTTCCCCCATGGCTCATTACTTTATCACCATATTGCACATACAGGTATTGAGATCAGATCTGGATAATGATCTGGATCTGCAGCAATTTTCCCGTCTTAATAGATATTAGAACTCTACACTTGCCTGATATTTTCTCATAAAGATCTCTTCTTTATTTCTTGGGAAATTCACATAAACATTCACAATTTTCAAGAAAGTCACAATTTTCAAGAGACTCACTGAACCCTTCTACCAAATTTCAAGAAAATCGAGAGTAGTTTTTGTGTACTCCTGCTAAAAGACGACAATTAATTGATAACACAATCTCCTTGACTGTAACAGCAGGTGAAATCTGTTATGTCACTGGTGAATAACTTTTACCACCGAGCAGAGGAACCACGTCTATGACTCAGAGTGAAGTTAGAAAACTTTGTGTTCATCCTACCTGGTTTATCTACAATGAATTTTATAGCCAATGTTTAGATGCTTTTTTAGAAAAATTGTCCAGGAAAATTTTATTTCTCACTACAAGTTGACTCCGGGAAATTAACTGGGATGCAAAAAGTGTTTTTTTTCAATTTAGATTAATCTATCAATTATAATCTGAAATAATGTATTAATCATGTATTTCATCAAAATGTAAAACAACTATTATGATATTCTAGAAGAAGCAAATCCTCTCGTTTAAGAGGCTGCGACCGACGCACTCACCAACACTCCAGATCCCAGGATGCCTCCGAAGTACCAGACCTCCTCTGTGATGTTGTCTCTGTCCACAGACTCCCCGCTGGGGAAGAAGAGCAGGATGTTGCACAGCACGCACGCGATCGCGAGAGGAATCAGGGTGATCCCCAAACACTTGGCAAAACTGCCCGAACACATTCTGACACTGATGCTCGAGACGCCTCTGACAGAAACACACTCCGGGGGTTTTAAAAAAGTGACAACACAAGGACGTCTGGACTCTCAAACTGAATTTTAGTGTGAAATCTGCTGGATTTTCTGGCCTTATGTATTATCCCCAACTTCAGCCTCCTGATAATTCCTTCGTTAACCTCCTTCAAGAATTCTCTGTCCTCTTCGTGGCGTCGACTCAAAGACCTTGTCTGCTTCTGGCTGTTGAGGCTTTATAGATGCCCCCTCCATCACCATGCGTGATCTCACTGCTTTTACAGCAGCCAGCCGTCGTATGTCACACACTCTAACAAACATACATGCACCCACACCCACACCCACACACACACACACACACACACACACACACACACACACACACACACACACACACACACACACACACACACACACAGGCATGGAGGCATTAACGTGGTTATCGTGCACACAGATGCACTAGTGAGGAAATAGGAGTTAATGTTCTACCAAGTGTTTTGTGTACATGGAGACAGAAGAGGAAGTGACAGACATCGGTCGATACAGCCCCTCGGTGCAGATAACCACACGTTTACTGAGAAGAACCTCTTCATTAGTCAGAAGAAGAAAATCCATTGTTCAGCTTTGGGTGTTTGTAATTTAAAATTTCATTTGGTGCAGCGTGATTGAATCTCAGGGGCCTTGACGGAGGAGTGCGCTCGACTGAGTCATTCTGCCTCCGTGTTTTCAACGCTGTTTGTTTGTAGTAAATTGATTTTGTGGAAACTTGATGGAAGAGTGATGTATGGACCAAAGAAGAACTGGTTCACCTCTGGACCAGATTTGATCAAGAGCTCGAATCCAGGAATTTCTTTCCACTTTCATCAACTTTTTGTGAATAACTTGACTAAACTAAATGCAGAGATCTTAATAAATACAAAAAATCAGGCAAACCCTTAAACCCTATTATCTATGAAGAGGGGAAATTAGGTGTGGATCCAGTTAATGATCTGGATTTTGTGAGTCATAACAAGGGTTCCCTTTTTTAAATTACACTGAAGTAATAAATTATCTTTTCAACTACAATGGACTTTGCAGAAAGCTGGTTGGTTTATGTTGCTGACAATAAATGTATATTACATGCATGGTGATAAGGTGGCTAATCTACGATGGAGAATAAGGGCCATGTGGAAACAAAACCTGAGATTAGATGTTGGTAATAGTGAAAGTCGTAAAATTATGAGATCAGAAATCATTGACCCATTATGTGCCTGCACGGAACCTTAGATCCTCAGGTGGATCCCGCTGGCGGTTCCAAAGTCGAGGTAGAAAACCAAAGGTGACTCTTGCCATCAGCTTTCAGAGTCAGCGATTTCTTTTAAATCACTTCTTAAAACCCTTTTTTATTATAGACTTGCTTTCATGTTTAGTTATGTTTTTACTGTTTTTATCGTTTTCTTTTAACATTTTTCTTTTACCTGTTCATTTATATTTATTTTCATATTGCTGCTTTTATGTGTTCAAGTTTTCACGTGTCACAGCTTTATATTTATTCATTTAATTTGAACCCTACCTTGTTACCTTGTCACATTGCATCCTGCTGATTGCTATTTCTCTTATATTTACCTTTATTGCTTTGCTGTCAAAGCACTTTGTAAACTCTGTTTTTTTAAAAGTGCTAAATAAATATATTATATATTAATAAATTATTCTCATCGATGTCATCGGTCTTCCTCTTCTCTGCGCTGCTGTTTCCCAGTCGAGTCAAACTCAATCGACCCCAGAGTAATCGATGAGTGGCTCAGAGTCCAGCGGTGTTTCTCCTCCGTCAGTTGATTTCCCCTCGTGCCTGTCGGTGCTGGCTCAAACAAAATGGACCCGGACTTGACCTTCCGCTCTCGTCGGTCTCCCGTGGTGTGTCTACGCGGCTGTGTGGCGTCCAGTCAGCCGCTGGCTTCCGCTGCAGGACTGGGTGAGTGGGGCCAAGGAGCCCGGAGGATGGACGAGCTCCAGGAAAAGATCCAGGAAAAAGTTTCTCAGTGTTTCCAAACACAAAATGACAGTTTTTACATTCGGAAGTGAACACATGGAAACATCGTTCTCTCACCAAAACAAACTGGAGAAGCCACAAATAAAGTTTGGTTGAATGATTTGGTCACATGAGAAACGCATGGAACCAGTGTTACACAACCCTGGTGCACATGATTCTAGGTAATTCCCCTTTAATTGAAGCTGTCTACAGTTTAAATGAAATCTGAACTAGTCAGAGTGAAGCTGCAAGTATCTGGAACTGAAGATGATCATAGTTTATCAGTGAAGTAACTGTTCTAGGACCAGAAACAGTTTTAAAGTAGTGACTTTCTCAGTAAGGTTGATCAAACCAAACACTGTCGCCTCTCACATATTGTTGTCACACATATGTGTCATTCCATGTTATGACACTTTTGAGTCACACCATCACAGTTTTTTTTATGAAATTTGCTTCAGATATCTTGAATTGTCCACAATCCAACCCATCTACATTGCCCCCTTTATCTTGAATCAACTTGTCCGAGTGATGTTGTAGATATGTCAAACTGGAGATCCCTGATTTGGTCATGTGAGGAACCTATGGAATCGAAAATTAGACAGCCCTGATTCTCATTATTCAAGTTCGAGATATTTTTAATTCAGCTTTACTCAAGCTATCCATTTTAGATGTCCGCCAACAGACTGGCCAAAAACATAAGCTCCTTGGCGGAGACATGATGAGAGTCCAGATTACTTTAAAATACCTCCTTGGCATTACCAGGAAATAGTTGTCACGAGTTGTTCAATATTTGAGATACAATTGAAGGTGAAGGGAATTCTAATTGTGCAGCTCAGTCTAAAAACTGAGCATTTAAAATGGTTAAATACCACCGGAGGCCAGTGAGATATTTTCAGTTTGTTGTATGTTAGGTGCTGAGAACCCGTAGCTGCCTTGAAACATGTCGTAAATTAAATACAATCTGTTGAGTCTGTCGTGTGTTTGCATCCAGATGTCCTGAAGCGTGGTGGCAATGCGGCAGATGCTGCAGTTGCCATAGCAGCGGCCCTGGCGGTAACGGAGCCGTGCAGCACCGGTCTTGGTGGAGACGCCTTCTGCTTGTTCTTCAACGGAAACACTGGAGAGATCCGAGGAATTAACGGCAGGTGGCGACTCTTCTCTCGCTGCTTTTGTTGTCGTCGTCTTGGTTCAGAATGATTGGCTGAGCCTCTCTCTGTGTCACACAGTGGTCGTTCGCCCCGAGCTCTGACCCTGGAGTTCCTGGAAGGCCGCGGTTACACGGCAGAGGCCCCTCCTTCCCCGTTTGATGTGCTGAATGTCACAGTTCCTGGGGCCCCTGCGTGTTGGTGTGACACCGTACAGCTCTTTGGTAGTCACAAGGTTTGTCTATGTGTAGAACTGTTTTTATGTGTGTATTATGTAGCACTCAGGTATCCAGAAGCCAGTATCTGGATACCAGTATCTTTAAAACAGAAGACAAATGTCTCTGGGACCTGTGTTAAAGGAGAAATGACCGAGACACATGACATTTCACAGGGGTTTCTTATGTTAACACAACTATCAGGCCAAGTTTCATCAATATGTTCGACGGTGTGGCCCAAAAGTTTGATGATTTCACCCTGAATGACCCCAAATTATTTACTGAAGAGCGTGCCATTGATTATTATTTTTCTGTAGTAAATCCGGGGGGGATAGAAACCAGTTTTAGTCTCCACATGCAGTATTTCTTCTCAAAACATTGACTCACACTTCCGGCCTTGTAAGCTTTCCTGTGAGCTCACGAGTGTTTCCACTGCCTTTTCCTCTAGCTGTCCTTTCAGGAGGTGCTGAGCGGAGCGGTGGAGCTCGCAGAGGTGGGGTTTCCTGTTGCCGAGGTAACAGCTCACCACTGGGCCAAATGGGTGGCCGCTCTGAGAGATGATGGGAAGGAACTAGGTGGGGACCTGCTAATTGACAGTCATGCTCCGAAATGTGGCCAAGTATTCAGAAACCACGCCCTGGCCAAGACGCTGAAGGTAAAGATGCAAAACAAAAAAACTTTTTGAGCTCATTTTATTTAGACAAGCAGGAGACTGTACATCCTTCCAGAGTTTGTATTAATTATCTAAATATGACTTAACCTTCTGTATGGTAAGACTTTGGATGAACCCAGAGGGATACTGGGTAAAATACCTGGACTCCACTAGGATGTTGGACTGGAAAGTGGAAAGGGGGAGTGAGGGGAAGTCTAAAAGTTTGTGTGTGTGTTTGTCTGCTTATGATTCACCATCGAAACATGCATTGTTTACTCATCAACACGCCCATGAAAATGAAACCATACAACACACGCACACATTCCTCAGCAATGACAATAATAAGAACTTATGTAAAGAGCATTTATGATTTAACAAAATAATTAACAAACTTCCTTTGTAAAATAGCTTTTAAGGAACTGGTGGGAATGTATCAAGGGCACAGGGGGAGGGGTTTTCATTTTACTGACGACTTTCTTGACTATTTCAATTGTTTGTGGTGAAAAATCCCACATTCACACACGCTTTCCTGTTCATTCAATCCCATGGAGAGGAGTGGACACAGTAGTGGACACGTCATTGGCGTAATTTTAAAACTCTGGACTTTGTGGGCTTTTCTTACTTTGGTTAAAAGATGTAGAAGGGCAGGAAGGATGCAATGAGACGGGTTGATTGATTGAATTGTAGATTGATTGTAATACTGGTGGACCGATGCATCAACAGGAGCTGGGTGAACGGGGGAAACCAGCGTTCTACCAGGGCAGAGTGGCCCGAGCCATCGTTGATGTCATCAGCCAACATGGAGGAGTCATGACTCTGGATGATGTCAGCAGCCACGACAGTGAAATCATCACTCCGATAAGCACAGAGTACAAGGTGAGGTCAGGGATCATAGAGACTTATGGTATCTGTACTTTAATAACTTAGTCAGCAGAGTGTCTGACTCCGTTGTGTGCTCAGGGCGTGTGCCTGTGGGAGCCCCCACCCAACAGTCAGGGACTGGCTGCCCTGCTGCTGCTCAACATCCTGGAGAACTTCCCTCTCAAAGGTGACCACAGGGACACAAAGCACCACTGTGAAGTTAAAGCAATAGTTCACTAAAGTCTCCCAAAGCTTGTTTCATAACAACCCAGATGCTTCCAGTGTAAGGAGATTGAGATTCTGAGCTTTTCACCTGATTAAGTGGAGGTGATTGGACCACGTAACATTAAGAAATCCCTAAAAATGGGCCTGGTTTTTCGAAGCACAAGTTGCTGATGACCAAACGGACTCTGTCACTGGTTAAACTCTTTGAGAAGACTTTGTAATTCTTTCCACCTTTTTACAAATATGCCATTTGTAAGCCTCAGCCCCAGCGACAGACAGTAGCTGGATGTATTCAGGTCGTCCATCCAATACCTTAAGGGAATTTTATATTATAATATTCTGAATGTTTTTTGTTCGTCAGATCAGCTGTAATCCAAACCTCATTTCTGATTTCATTGGTCGGAGTCCAGGTTTGCTCCAATTAGCTGTTGTTGGTGACATTAACCAAGGGCAACAAATACCTTTTCCATCCTACACTGTGAATGTTTGAATTATGTATTAAACATTGAGAAGAACAACACAATTGTGTGGGATTACTTAAAATAAAACTGCTCATAATTGTAAGTCAGATGGAGATCTGACCAAATTCCTTTATATTCATTCCAGAAGATTCAGTTACTTTTATGCCACCATACATTTCTCAGTGTCACGTTTCATTTGATGAGACATTAGTTTATCTATCATTTGTATTATCTATATAAATCAATGTGTGTGTGTTTGTTTGTTTGTGTGTGTGTGTTTGTAGCTATGGGCCACAACAGCTCGGACTACATCCATGTTTTGGTGGAGGCTGTGCGTCTGGCACTAACTGATGCTCTGCGTTACCTGGGCGATCCAGACCATGTGACCATCCCTCTGGAAGCCTTACTGGAGAAGAGCTACAGCCATGAGCGAGCGCAGCACATCCGCATGGACAGGTGTGTGTGTGTGTGTGTGCGTGCGTGTGTGTGTGTGTGTCTGTTAGTACCAGTGTGTACCAGCCCTGCTTTGTTGACTTAAGATAGGACTTTATACTTTTACGACCCCACAACCTTTATGTCCATCCCCTCAAGTCTCATCCCTCCTCCTGTGTGTGTGTGTGTGTGTGAGTGTGAGGGGGTGTGCGTATGTTTTGTTAGCCATTTCTATTCACTGGTCAGTGCTGTAGACTTTGAACCTTAGGTATTTATTAGTTGTTAAACAAACACATCATTACAAAATATTATAAAAGCATAAAACAGCCTGTTAAAACAGCCTGGTTAATTAACATGATGATATATTTTGTCATACGTTTGTGTTGGAAACCTCGAATTAGCAAGGATGAGTTACTCACAAATACTAATTATAAAGTAAATACTAATCATACTCCTCCCTCTCCCTAAAGAAAATCTTCCCTAGCTACCACCGATAACTACAGGCCCATTTCCAAACTCCTGCTCTTTTCTAAGATATTAGAAAAAGTTGTTGCCCAACAATTTCTCCAGATGTTAGAGACATAATTGCTCAAGGTATTTATTTTACATACACACAGAGAGACAGAGATTTTTGGAATTAGTAGATATATTTATCCGCTGCCTTTGACCCCATTGATCATACTTGTCAGATCCTTCCCTGTTCACATCACTTATTATCTGTCTGCCTCTCTCTTGAGCGGGGTCCCTTAAGGATCCATCCTTGGCCTGACTCTGTTCTCTACATATAAAGTAGATGGCCTCTGGACCATCTGATTAACTCACTCATGTATATTACCATTGGTATGCTGATGACACACAACTTAACTTCACTGTTAAACCTGAAAAACCCTCATTAACTGATCCACCCTCCATGATTGTCTAGATTCTGTGAGTAATTGGATGTCTAAGAGTTTCCTCTCTCATTTTTGCCATCAAAAGATCTAGGTGTAGTTTTCAATCAGCGTTTGACCTTTGAACCTCGTGTCACCAGGTCCATTCGGTGCCTCTTTCAATCAAAACAATTCCAGCTGACGGAAGCTTTGAACGTTTAGTACCTAATTTGTAATGGAAGTGTTTGTCTTTGTAGTTCTGCTGTTCTATTGTTATGAATTGAAGATGTAGATCTGACTCACCCTCACATCGTGACTAAAGATGAGTCCGAGACAGTTATTACCTGCACCCAATTCTCTGGTTCTGCAACACGCCCGCTTGACCTTCTATTGTTATGCTTAATTGAAGAAATCCTGTCTCTCCTGACAGCTCTCACTTCCTCCAGGCCTGACATTCAGGTGAACTGTCAGATCTTCCTCCGCAGAACAATTACTCCTCATCATCACATGTTCTTTTGTTGCATCATGTGACGTCTCTCTCTCTGTGATAGGCTCTCTCACCTCGCTTGCTGCAAAGGTAGCACGTTCCACCGGATGTTGTGCGTTTCCATGACTACCAGTCAGAGCGATTACAATCGTCTTCTGCAGATGTTTGACCTGAGTGAATGCTGATTGGATCTATTCCCACTGCAGACAAAAGCCAGTTGTTAACAGGTGTTAGTTGGTTCATAGTTCAAGTGGTCGTCTTCTCAGATCATGTGCTCAAGGCCCGGTGTCGGTTCCCCGTTTGTATTCACTGTAAAATCAATATAAACATGGCCGTGCTTTTGACGTTTGTTGCCCCTCTTAAACTTTGGAAGTTTTTCTCTTTCCGTCAGATCCGCTGAATTTGTGATTTGTTTTGGTAACTGAATATTTGCCTTGTCAATGTTTAATCTGACTGCATGCCAAAGGAATTTTAAGCCAGAATTTTAATGTGCATGGGTGTGTGCTCAATGGCACGCAGTAATGCTTGTTTTGACGTAAGTTTTAAAAAGTACCTTATTATTAAAGATCATTATTATGATTATCCATAATCTCACTCATTAGCACAAACAATGAAAAATCCTTGTCTAATGACGTCACATAATAAACCAATTAACTGAGAGAGAGCGGGAAATTCAAATCATGTTCACATGCACTGCGATAACCTGGTGACTTTACAACCTGGGTTTACATGCAGCTGGTCCTAGATCAGGTTTTATCAGCCAACGCTCTACAATGTTTCTTTATTCAATAGCAGACAGGAGCATGTAGTTTATTACTGATGTTCTGTGTCTTCTGTCAGACACAAAACGCCTTTAAATGAAGTTTCACGCCTCATTTAAACAATTTAAAGAATTCCTTGAGGTTAGTTTTCTGTTGAAGAGGAAAATAATGCACCTTCAGTTATGACTTATGATCTAAAGTGCAAGCAAAGTCTTTCATAATATCCTATATAACATATTTATATATAGCCCTGCTGTCTGTTCTGATATTTCTTGCTGTATTTGATTGGCCTCCCTTTTCTCATATATTTCATAGTAACAATATGAGCTCTGGGGTTTTTCACCATTAATCATTTGTGTCTTCATTATCTCATCGTCATCTTCTCATTTCTTTGTTTGTGTGTGTTTGTGTGTGTTTGTGTGTGTTTTGTAGGGCCATGGAGGGATTGGAGCCGGGCCTGACGACAGGAAGTGACACAGTCTATTTCTGTGTGATGGACAGGGAGGGGAATGCCTGCTCATTCGTTAACAGCAACTATATGGGCTTTGGGACTGGGCTCATCCCAGAGGATTGTGGGTTCTCCCTACAGGTGTGAAGGGTTAGAAAGGCTGTGTGTGTGTGTGTGTGTGTGTGTGTGTGTGTGTGTGTGTGTGTGTGTGTGTGTGTGTGTGTGTGTGTGTGTGTGTGTGTGTGTGTGTGTGTGTGTGTTTCATATTTTATAGGACTGTTTTGCACAGTATCATTACCCTCAAATAAGAGGAATGAATGGTGTGTTTGTGTCTAATATGACACCATAAACCATTATATGGATATATTGCTTTAGTAACATTGTAAATTATATTATATTATTCTTCGTAGATCGAAAGTAGAATTTCCAGACTGGTTCTCAAAAAAGACATTTAACAAATAATTTGTATGACTGAAGGAAAAGGTTGATTTATTGTTATGATGTATGAAAAGCTCTTTCTGCGTCTTTTACAGAATCGCGGTGCCAGCTTTTCTCTGCGTCGTAACCACGTCAACTGTGTCGCCGGGGGGAAGCGGCCGTACCACACCATAATGGCTGCACTCCTCACTGCCTCTGCAACCAAATCACAAAAACCACAACTCCTCGCTGCACTCGGGGTGATGGGGGCTTTGATGCAAACACAGGGACACGTCCAGGTACAGAGAGATCTGCATTAGAGTGAGAGGAAGAGTTCAAAAATCACTCCTCCTTTTTGTTGCTTAACACATTTGTCAGTTGGTGTTGTTTGTTTATTTTGCTGATAAGTCAGAAAAGGAATAGTTAGCGCTAGTGTGTTTGTTGTGCTTATGTGTTTAATGTTTTATGTGTTAAAATAAACGGATGTTGTGTTTAGGTGTTGCTGAACATGCTGGAGTTCGGGATGAATCCACAACAAGCACTGGACGCACCGAGAGTCTACGTAGAATATGACCAAAAAAGTAAAGACAATCCCTGACCACACACACACACACACACACACACACACACACACACACACACACACACATTTTAAACATGTTTTAGCGTGTCTTACCTACAGCTGAACATCATGTCGTGGTTATTGATTAATGAATATGTGAGTTTAGTCAAAATACTGCAGGTTGGTTTATTTCCTCTTGTGAACTCACACTGACCTTCATTTCATTTGGTTATTATACAACACACAGAACTGTATTTCCTGTATTGGTGCTCATAAATACAACGACCAAAACATGTTAGATTTAATTATCTCAAGAAAATTATGATAAATGTGTGATGGTTGTACATACAGTACATATATATGTTACATCAACGTGTCGTTAAGAAGATGAAATAATATAAAACGTGACAGTACAAGGAAAATATATATATATAAATACAGTATTTAGTGAGGTACAAGTCAATTATAAAAGATGATCTCATATGAACATATCTTATATTAGAGCTGTGTCCCATGGTGTAAGTGTGATCCATTATTCTGTGTCTATAGCTGATGAGTGGCTGGTTCATCTGGAGGAGGGGGTCGACCAGGAAGTAGCTGACGAGCTGAAAAGACGAGGCCAAAAAGTCAAGTGGCCAGTCACAGGTACTTCATTTTTATTACATGAATAAGGCAACAGCTGTCAGTGCTTGCAACCTGGTGGAAGGATAGGACATGAACCAAGAAAGAGCCAATTCAAATGGATGTGGGCAAAGAGGTGAATCCAGGAAATCCCCTTCCCTTTCTTTCACATCGAGTGACGGAGCTTTTTTGTGACATTTTCACAGATTTAAATGTGGTGTCACAACAGGCGAGTTGGGGTTGGAGGTGTTGGTGTGTTGCATTGGTGACAAATGTTTTAACTGGAGTGATACTCAGTGGAACACATACCTCCAGCAATGCCCAACCACATTCAAATCCAGTAGATCTAGATTTTTATATGGATTTGCTCCAAATTTCGCACACTCAAATAAAAATTCATTGGTTCTTTTTCAGCCCAGGTATCATCCTTCCACCAAGTTTCATGGAAATCTAGTCTATAGATTGTGTGTGTGTGTGTGTGTGTGTGTGTGTGTGTGTGTGTGTGTGTGTGTGTGTGTGTGTGTGTGTGTGTGTGTGTGTGTGTGTGTGTGTGTGTGTGTGTGTGTGCTGACAAACAAACCAACGGGGGTGAAACCTCCTCGGGCCATGTAATTACGACATTTTCCATAAGTGAGTTACACAGAAGTTGATGAGTCACATTACCGGTTTTGTTATTATGTAACATTGGCCATCGACAAGTGAGACCGTGGCTGAAACAAGGAAGACGGATATTATTAGTTTTCTCTTCCCTGACTCAAGTTGCTCTTTGGCTTTTTTGGGCCATCAGCTGAAAATTCACAGTAAAAACTCGGGAGCACGTCCACAGCAGCTGGCTTGGATATTCGATTCTTACGTCCGGAAAACTTTCAGGAGATTATCGGGAATTCAGTGCACGTCTGGAAGCAGCTTTTGTGGAAGGAACCAAACCACTTGTTAAATCCGGCCCCGGGGCGTGCAGTGAAGGATGTAGTAGAGATGCTTCACTAGAGTTCTTGGCCATGTGTTGCAAATCACCATGTTTCACTGGTGAAGTTCCTCATTGCTCACTAATTACTACTCGCAGGCGCTTTAATCTTTTCGTTCCATTGTTATTATCATGTCACGCCACCGTACAACATTGTATTACCATTAAGTCACAATGTGACTCCTCAAGCACGTTATATGCAAACACAATAACTCTGCGTGACTCTCTGTGTTTCTGTGTCCGGTTCGTGCTTTAGTCTGATCTCTGAGTTTTACATATGTTCTTCTGTTTTATCTGCCTCTGCTTGTATTTATATATAAAACGGGGCATTGTATCAAAATGGGACCTTCCTAGTTAAATAAATGATAAATAAATTGATAAATGAAGCTACTTCATATTACTTTTATTAGTTGGAGACAGTGATTTTCCCAAAACAATTTGAGCAAACAACTTTAAATGAACTTATATTGTGGCATCAAGGGACATGTTGGAATCAATTATCTTTGTTAGTTAAAAATCTATTTGTCTTAATTAGAAAGAAGATTTTTTCTTGCTAACAAAATAACTCACAACATGCGTGTTCTTTCGTTTAATGTGTTAATGTTTCATGGACACTTATAATATGACACTAATTGCTTTGATAATCGTTAACCAGGAAATCCAATCAAAGGCGTGAACAAGGAAATAAAATGAATGAACGTGTTTGTGGGTTCTTGCTTACAAACAAACAAACTTACAAACCGACAAATGAACAAACCGATGGTTAGTTTACTTTGCATAATAGTGACGCATGCCTTTTCTATTTATCTTCATTGAAACACACAGGCCACAGGAGGTCTCAGTTTGGGCGGGGACAGATCATCACAGTGGGGGATTGGTGGAATCCATCTGTCACTCAAGCCGAGCGTCCGACCCGGGTGCTGTGGGCGGGATCAGACCCCCGAGCTGACGGATGTGCTCAGGGATACTAGACACATGTACTGACCCGATCCACTCCAGAATGTGATGGACTTTTCATCCATGAAATTCCATGGAAATCGGTTCTGTAGTTTTTGAGTAATCCATCGTTACTAATAATAATTAATAATCAGACAAACCGTTCAAATCTCTACACACGAGATGTAGAGAGGATGTTTTTTCACTTCCTCAGTCAGATGATTGATATTATTACCAAATGTAACTTGATAATGATTCAGGTTTATAAAACTGTCCTAGTGCCTCATTTCATCATGTTCTTGTTTTGGACTGAAATCGATTTGTTTCTGTTTCTTTATAGTTTTTACTGAATTTTATAATGAAACTAAGGTTAAATCCCTTAAAAACATAATGTGAATAAGTGTCACGTTACTTTTTTCTATTTTCCTACACTTTAGAATGAAGTGTAAGTGTTTCTGCAGTTTGTGAAGATTTAACAGTCAATATTTCAAATGATCTTTGGTGCTAGATGAAATGAAAATGACTTTTTTAGACATGTTTGCAAATGACAATAAAATGTTTATTTCCTCTCAAGCAATGCTTAGTACTAACAATCATGGAGCTAGTACAGTGTACATTTACTCCAGTACTGGACTAAAGTACACGTTTGAGGTACTTGTGTACACGTTTGAGGTACTTGTACTTCTACTCCACTACCTCTCAGAAGGACATGTTGTACTTTTTACTCCACTACATTTGTCTGACAGCTTGAATTACTTTTCAGATGTCGGTGTAAACCACGTGTCTCTAGATGTGTTGATGTACAATGTTCTTTGATAAACTGAAGGATGAACTGTTCCTTTATGTGTTGAGACATTTTTTAAATCAACTTTTTTTTGACTGCACTAATTTATATTTCATGTAAAGATCAAAAGATAATGGTTTCATAGTTGTACTTACTGCATGTTTTGAATGCAGGACTTTTGCCTATAGACGAGTATTTTAAGAACTTTTACTTTAATAAATGAAATTCGAAGAAATAAAGTTATGCTTAGAGAAATATTACACATCTATAAACTAACTGAATAAAGATACTTCTTCCTCTTCTCTCAGGCTTTCTGCAGATAACTGGCTAATTTACATGTTTCATACAAATTAATCTTTTCACATCATATATATTTACAAAATCTTACAAAACAGAACATTAATGATCATATACAGATTATTTCTTTATTTACAAAGAACAGTATAATGCTTTAACAGGATATGTGCATTATATCGCAATATTAGAATGTCAAAATACAGAATTTACAACAGAAAAAAACTATAAATTAAATGAAATGTGCTCAAAGATTATTTCTCTCAGTTTAAAATCATCACAACATGTTTGTGGTCAAGTTGGTATGTGGTGTTTGTGTACGAGCTTCACATCAGAACCACACAGACGAGATAAATAGACGGGCAGACAGAATAAATGATATTACAGCACATGCAGTGTGGATTGGCCTGTGTGGAAAACAATGGTTGAGTTGGTAAACAGCTCTTAAGCCACTTAAATCCTCGGAGCAGGCCTCTCGGACGTGTTTCTGCTGCAGAGCAAGTCGCTCCATGTGGACGCTGGACTTTGTGTCGGCGTTGATCTGCTTACTGCTCCTGGTACCGGCCGTTTACCACAAAGAACCATATTATGTTCCGTCGCCCCAAAACACAGGCTCTGTTTTACGTGTTGTTACTTGTTGGCTCTTAATTAACGCAGGTCGTTAGTGGTCAGTTTCAAAGCCAACTGCTCAGTTTATCTGGATGTGCGGAATTCCAGCAGGATGAAAATGTACTTAACAACTGGGCCACGGCGACACACATGAACAGTGTCTGTGGCTTTCTGACACACCAGCACACATGTTTGTGTCATGTTGTGACCCATTGACCAACCTGCAGAGCTGCTGTATCAGTCTGACCTACAGACACCGAGACGGACATCTTACCATAGCGCAAATCTTTACGGGGAATGCGGAAAATATAAGAAACGAAATGTTTATTATGAGAGGTTCTCAGGTATAAGGCAAAACAAACTGGAAGCTAATTTAAAGCAATAAACTTACATGATCTGTTAAGAAGAAAATGTTTCAGACAAGAGAAGATCATGAAATTTAGTCATCAGCTAAATAATTTATCATTTAAGTCGTGTTGGGCAAAATCGTGGCTTTCAAATGTAATCGAGGATTTTTCTCCAATTTTGGGCTTCGACTTGTTTCTATCTTATTAATTCATTGAAGATTTTATCAAATGATTAATGCAGTTAATCATTCGATCTGTAATATGTCAGAAAATGCTAAAATGTACATCTTCAATTTAATCATGTGGGTTTTCATTTTGTTTTTGCTTGTGTTGTCCGATTCATGGTCCAATGCCAAGAGATTCAGTGAAGAAGCTGAAACCTGTGAAGTTGTTGATTAAATATTTACCTAAATGATGATTTGTTTATCGAACGTATTGCTCATTAGTCACTGAATCAATCAATCCACTAATTGCTTCACCCCACAAATGACTATCTTTGGATTTTAGACAGTTAATAATCATTTATCAGATTTCACCTCCAGCGGTGGGACCTTCTACAGACTAATCACACACACTGTATGAATGTGTTCTCCATGTAGGGAAGGGGATTAGGAAGGAATGCAGCGATTATGTATTAAATATGTAAACCCGTTGTTGTGACTCAGTAATTCTTTAGAGAGCTGATTGAGGCCCTGCTGGCTGTGGGAAACACACACACACACACACTCACACTTGCTAGATTTCCCCCCATTTGTGACTGACCTCTGCGCAGCCATTGGTCAACTTCCTTCCTGCGAGTGTTTCCTGGCGCACGTTGTGTCATGGCAGAACCCCGTCAGTAAGGGAAGCAGCATCTGTTCGGCACTAACACACACACACACACACACACACATTCACCAGCAAACTCCCGTCACTGGTTTGAGTTTCCTGGCTCCACAGCTGCTCCGACCCTGCCCTCCCCTGCGTCTCTTCCTTCGCGGGTCTCCTCGGCCCACTCCACTCCTCGGCTCTCTTCCCTGCGGCTGCGTGTGCGTCTCTGGGTGAACAATGTGTTGCTCGGTGGGCTTCGCCAGGACTCTGGGTCTGGCACTGCTGCCTCTGGCCCTCTGCTGTATCCTTGCCAACCTGCTGCTGCTGTTTCCTATGGGGGAAATCACCTACATCCAGCAGGACCGCCTGGCCAGCTACATCTGGTACTTTGGTGGACTAGGAGGCGGAGGAATCCTGGTGAGTAGAAACAAGGAGATTCTGGATTCTTTCCCAGTTTAGTTCCCACGAAGACGTCCACTAGTTGGATAATCTCGTTTTGTTAGATTTATTCTATTGGCTGCTTTTTTTACAGTTTTAGTCAGTTTATTCAAATGGCCACTTTAATTGTCGGGGAAATCCAAAGCAAATGTAGGTGGCAGTGACACATTGTAAAGACAGCTGAGCTCCAGTTATTCCATTTCATCACCAGTATTTTGACCACACTTCAATTAAGATCAAAATATAGTGGAAACTTTAACTAAACTCAATGGAGCCTTTAACAGTATCACGGGATAACTTGACTTTAACTGGATGCAATTTAAAGTTACCTCCATATTTTTAAAATTTACATAGAATTTTTCTCAACAGTTATTAAAGTTATTTTAAAAAGTTTATGTAGTAAAGTAAAAAAAAAGAATCTTTGAATGAGATGGAAAAAACTTGACATTCAGACTCAGGTGCTGTATTTTTGAGTTGTTGCCATTTTCTGCCACTTCAATGATGTCGGTGCTTCCTGCAGGTGCTTCACAGTAAAAGAGGGATTTGGCTCCATGAGCTGATGGAATATTCATTTTATAATGTGAACTATGGACGAAATCATTGAAATCGAACAGGAGCCACCGCAAACGGGAGCAGATCAATAAAAACGTCAGACTCTAAAACAGGGGAATTTAGAAATTCAAGTTAAAATCCTCAACGTTGTTTCTTTACATACAGAAAACTGAAAAATCCATTAAAATATGACAAGTTGTTAATTAAGCTTTTGAAGAGAAAAATGTCAATTTCTAGGTAAAGTAAAGATTTGTATCCTCATGTTATATGATATAGAATTTGTCTTGTTCTATATAAAAGTATAACATCTGACTTTGATTATGACAAAAATAATCACCGATGAATGAAGAGAGGTAAAGGTTAAAGTAGGAGGAGGAGGATTTGGATACTCCGCCTTTGTTCCACCCATTAAATTATCAGTTTGGATTATCTGCTGCGTCAGAGGCTGAAATGGGTGCAGGTTTAATTGGGGTCACTGGTTTCGAGATTACTCAGAGAAACTCTCATTAGCTCACGATAAGATTTTCTTTGAAACCTGTAAAACATTCGCAGGTTGTTTGACGCCGTCTGAACCGTGTGAAAGTAAAACTCTTCAGAAGAGTCGGTTGTGTTATGAATCCCATGTTTTCCCGCCTCATTGTGCAGATTCAGACGCTGGTGCACGTCGACCCTGTGGTGGCAGCGTGTCTGTAGACTCTTTATTTCTCTTTATTATACGGTTCATGTCCAACAAATGCTGCTATTTCTAACTAGATTTTCTCTTCACAGATGTAGTTTCACCCTTACTTTGCACACAACAGAAGTTTTAACTCATAAAAACACAGTAGGGCACCAAAAAGATAATTATTTTGTCTTTAGCACCATTCAGACGGAGTGCGTTTGTGTTTGTGTGTCGAGAACAATGCTGTGTTGTGTGAGTTTGCAGTTAATCTGTGTGCTCCACATGCAGCTGATCTGACGGGTTTATGCTCCGAGCAGAAAGGTTCTTTCAGTTTGGTCTCAAGCGGGAACAGAGGAGGGCTTGTTTTTTTTTTCTCCTCCAGACGAGATTAACCGAGCTGAATGATCACTCTGTGGGACACTTGTTTTTATTTCATATACGTGGTGCAAGTAAAAAGACAACACTGGTCAGAACAAGTGAGCGTGCAACTGAAATACTCTATACTTTAATATGAAGCGTTTCTCATCTGCTTGACTTCTATTATTTCCAAACATGACCTCGTCGTCATTTTGGTTTTTCCTCCTTTTTCTAAAACAACTTTTGCTTCGCTGTCCTCAGTTTTTCCCTCGTGACCTTTTCTCCTTTCTTTGTGGAATGACAGAACTTTAAAGAGTCAAAGAACAAATCGAACCCCTCTGAGAAAAAAATCTATCTTTAGCTTCCTTCCTTCCCTCCCTCGCTCGTAGTTCCCCTCTTCCTCTCTTCCTTTCTCGCTGAGCACTTCCCTCCACATTGTCAGCCCTTCCCTCCCTCCCTCCCTCCGTCTCCCTCCCTCTCTCTCTCTGCCTCTGGTGAAGGGTGACGTTTAGCGGGACATCCAGGATGTGAATATAAAGATGCTCCTGATCTTTGTGTGCTTGTTGAACCTTGGGAACTTCCCTCCCCTCTGTTAGGATGTGATTAAAAGACAGCAGCGCCGGAAAGAGGAGCGGAGGGGAAAACAGACTCAGACACAAACGGATGGAGAGTTGCCTCGTTTGTATCTCAGCTGCTGCTGTAGCACAGACTGTAACACAGCGTTTATGGAGCCATCTTTCTTATTTGTCCTTCGTCATTATATTCCACAATAAATCATGTTTCATTTGCTCTTTTAATCCACCATGTCCTGACTTTATGGTTTTACGGCTCTAAGTCAAACTGTGTTTTTAGCAACGCACTGTGTTGATCCGACAGCTGGTGCAGCGGGAAACAGCTCAGCGGTTATCACATGGATGAAGTTTAATGACTTTCTCTCTGGACCTGCACCAACAACAGTTCACTAATTTCTGTGGACAAATTAAACTGATTACCTGATTACCAGTCTACCAAACTTTGTTTTTTTACATTTAAAGGAGAGATAATGCTTTTCCAGTTTTTCTTTCCTTTCGTGTGTTATATCGGTTTTTCAAGGAATTTTATTTTTCATGTAATAACCCAAATTAAAACCATGAATGTGAGTATAAAATGTCTAAATATATGAAAATTCACAGCGGCATGAAAAAGCAAATGTCTGATCTGAGGGATGTTAAGTTATTGTCCTGTGACTCTTAACATGTCGCTCAGAATGACACAACTGAGCCTGAGTTCAGCTGATCAAGAAAAAGACCAACGAGTCAGATCTGACAAATCAAACTGCTGAGTCTGAAAAAATTATAATAATAATAAAAGTAAATTGAGCCCGATACACAGATGGCGATGATGGTGATGATGCTGATGATACGAGCCTGTGGGTCATGCATTACAACACAACTGTCCCTGCACACCCCCTCTTCTCTCTCCCCCTCTCTCCCCCATTCCTCTCCTCTCAGCCCAACTCAAACCAAAGAGAGTTATTTTAGTTTTTCTCTCTGTCGCTGCTCATTGTGGGAACCAGATCTGGACCTGACCGTGTGAAATCCCCTGAGATAATGTACGTTGGCTTTTGGATGTGTGCAAATAAAGTTTAGTTGAACTCGGGTCCTTTGAAAGGTTGTATATCTGTCCTCGACTAACAAAAGACACATTTCAAACCTGCTATCAATTGTTCCTTATTTCCTCGCTGCTTACATCATGTCATCCACGATGCACGAGAAACAAGTGAAAGTATTTGTTCAGGAACTGTAGTGAAACATTGCCCTTTGTGTGTGTTTGCAGATGCTGCTTCCGGCTGTTGTCTTCATCACTCTGGGGAAATGTAGCTGCTGCTGGAATGAGAGTTTAATGGTGAGAGTCTTATTAATCTATGTATTTTTTAATTATTTATTTATACTTATCTCATTTTGCTGTTTTTTAATAACCTGCTAAATAATCCAGTCGTCATTAAACCACACTGCGTCTTTCTGGGGGCAGAATGCTGATTCTAATCCATCTTTAATAATCCAGCTATGATAATTCAACAAGGGTCCCGTTGTTGCGTAACAAATTAATCTTAAATCACACCCACAGCTGCAGTGTTTGTGTCTTTACTTTAGTTCAGTTATTACGTTTCCTACCAAAGGAAACTATGTTGTGCAGCAGAGAATCAACAATCCAAACCACATAAAACCATATATGCAAATCAAACAGTGTGTGTCTCTCTGTGTGTGTGTGTGTGTGTGTGTGTGTGTAGCAGCTGTTAATATCTGAGAAATGAAACAGCTGCTTCTTTGTAAAAGACGGTTGCACAAATATCCAAACACGTGCGTGTTCTCTGTGTGTGTCTGTGTGTAAAGATGTGCGGCTCCGTGCTGGCAGCTGTCGTCGGCCTCGTGGGCTCCAGCTACTGTTTCGTCATGTCGGGGTTCGCCTTGGTGCAGGGGCCGCAGTGCTTCACCTCGTACGGATGGTCGTACCCGTTTGCAGACAAGGGGGGCAGGTAGGAGCATACTGTCATAATAATTCATATTAACCTGTAATAAATTAACGATGATTAACAAGAGCAAAAGTACCTGACAAATGATTCCTAATTGATATCAGCATCATACAGGAAGTTGACAGAAACGAGTGGAAAATGCTTTTATCTGATGATTGAAATAACAAAGCAAGCAGAGCATTTCTGTCCAGTACATAAAAACCTATTTGTCTCATGGATTGAGCAGCGAGTCTCTTTAAAATCCAGATATTTTATATTTTGATCTGCACCAACTTGCACATACACATCAAGATTTATGCATTATTAAAAATCCCTTTCTCGCAATGTTAAAGACAAGTGATAAAGAAATCCCTGGATCTGGGGTCAAGCCTCACTTTTCCCTCTCCTCTCTCTCTCTCTCTCTCTCTCTCTCTGCGTCCCAGGTATCTGCTGCAGCCAGAGACGTGGTCGCAGTGTCTCCAGCCGCTTCACATCGTGGAGTGGAACGTGGCTCTGCTGTGCATTTTGCTGGGTTTGGCCGCGCTGGAGTTCATCATCTGTCTCCTGCAGCTCGGCAACGGTTTGGTCAACGCCGTGTGCCGGCCCTGCTGCTATAAGCAGGAGTACAGTCTGAATATGTAGACAAACACACACACACCCTCACCTGCACAGACGTACTAGTTGTGCACGTGAACATTTAAAAAGCCTCATCGCCTATAGCACCATGTGTGTGTGTGTGTGTGTATGAGTACAACACAACACACTGTTTAGACACATTCACACATGCTCTGTCATGGACGTCTGACAACCATGTCAGCTGTGTGTGACCATTTCCAAGTTTGCAGTCATCGATTTGTGTGTGTGTGTGTGTGTGTGTGTGTGTGTGTGTGTGTGTGTGTGTGTGTGTGTGTGTGTGCGCGTGCGTGCGCGTGTGTGTGTGTGTTCTGTCCACTCCACAGGAAAAGCAGGATGTACTTCATTATATTTGGAGTGTCAGTGATAATTACAGTAACAATCTAGAAATAACAATCTAATGTAGTGCACAGGACAATGGGTCGCACAGAGTTTATAGCGTAATTGTCACGCAACACAGCCTGTTGCGTGACAACTTTAGTCCTGACAAAAAAAGCTTCCATCATGAAGTACAGTGAAGTGTCCTTTTCTGTTGGATTATGTGTTACAAGCAGATGTGTGTGTGTGTGTGTGTGTGTGTGCGTGTGCGTGCATTTGTTCTCAGTCTCACAGTATTTTGTTGTAAATTGTCTTTATTTCCTTCAGATCCTAGTTAAGTGTTAACACATTTTATATATATTTTAGTGACATATTTTTATAATGTATGTTTCTATGTGCTGCCTTGAATAATAAAAAAACAACTGTTTCCATTTATACATCCGGTGTTTGATTACGGTCGAGAGAAAAACAATCAACTGTCTATGGTTTACAGCCTCCTTCATGTCAACAGATGGGACATGGACCAAAGTAAAAAAAATCAAAGTACACTTTAAATAAAATTTTCTAAAAGATTTCTGTCATTCACTATAATTACGTTGAATTATTTCTGATAAGTTTGGTTTTGATTAGTTATTTTAAAAAAACGTGTTGAAACGTCATCATTGTCAGCTGACTCACGAAGGGTCGATTGCATATATTGTGTGTGTGTGTTTGCTATGTGACCCAGTTTGTGTGTCGTAATCAATTCCTGCAGTACAATTTGTGTCCTGGAATTTCCACAGTTGCCCTGTTATTGATCAGGACACAAAGTGAGTAAATAGGACCTCTGACCCTGGGAGACAAAACCCCTACAAGTCATGTTCCAGTAAATGACACAATGTGTGGAGGCAGTTTTTATTTAAAATCCAGGGAACATGATAAATAAAAATGACCTACAAACCTTAAATTATTGATAAACTAGAACGGTGCTCGGGGGCGTGCATACCTCCGCCAAGGCTAACTCCCTATCTCGCTGAAGAATTCCTGGGTCCACCTGTTAAACTTCAAACATCTATTGTTAATAGCTTCAGTAGCTTTTTCGTTATCCTGCAGCCAGATGGCAATGGAACGGTGACCTGCTTGCCGTCGGTTACTCTTCGCCGCAGTATTAAGTGTCTTTAATTACCTTGAGCGATAGATGTGTGAAAATCAGATGTTAAAACAATTAAACCACTCTATTGGACTAATTGGGTTTTATTCAGGTGACATAATGGTGTCAGGCCCGAGAGTTTCGCTCCAGGACTTCACCAGACATGTCTGTTTACACGTCTGTTTACACAAGCACAGAAAATTCCCACAATTTCCGGCCCGGTGGTGCAGTGGTCACGGTCGCCTCACTGCCAGAAGGTTTTGGGTTTGAAACCTGGGGTGTTTCTGTGAGGAGGTTGCAGGTCAGGTTAACTGGAGACTCTAAATTTACTAAATTTGTGTTTGTCTCGTTTGTGTGTTGGCCCTGTGGTTCCCCGCCTCTTGGCCAATGTCTGCAGGAATTGGCTGCAGCCCCTCAGTTTTGATAACGGATTGGATGGAGTAACCGTGTCTGCTCTTACACAAGTTCAAACAGTCGATCAAAGGTTGCATCAAACCCTACACTGTAACAAACTGCTGTCAAAATACAGGAAATTTCTGACAGTGTATCTGATGGTCAGTGACCCCTGTTCCCTTGGATGTTGCCAGCTGAGGGAGTATAAAGACCCCCACAGAGTTCAGGTCTCTAAGACCGACCGAGCTGCCGTCAGTCGACTGTCTTCCTCTTCATCATCTTCAGACCCCGGCAGTTTACCTTTGGATTTACTTATCGCTGGTGCCAACACTTAAATCATCAGCATGCATGGGTTGGCAGCGTGGAGCTGGTTGCTGCTGTGTTGTGGAGCAGCAGGCGTGTCTGGGCTGACGAGAGAGTACTTCCTCAGGATCGAGGAGGTGTCGTGGAACTATGCCCCGAGCGGGATGAACATCATTCAGAACCACACCCTGGACGAGGACGAGTAAGTAGAAAACCATTAGGTTTGATTACAGCCCTTTGATCACAAACAAAGTCAGTCAATCAAAATACAACATTGGCAATATTTACTGTCATCAAGAGAAATCAAAGCAGCGGTGTCCTCTTGAGGCGATCAGGGGGTAGAGCGAGTCAAACCTGTGGTTCGATTCCCGGCTCCATGTCTCACTCTGGCTCTTGTAGGATGTGTGATAGAGAGGTTTCCGTATAAACAGTCCATTTACTAATACAGAAAACCCCCCACAGATTTTATTGGCATTTAAAGTCATACAGACGGCAATAAATCATTGAGTTGACAAAAATCTCCCATCTCCACCTCCTACGTGTCCGTACTGGTACAGCTGCCAGTTCTCTCAAATAAAAACCCTAAACTAATCCAGTGTTTTCCATTTGAACCTGCACATCTTTAAATCTGCGTGAACAGAAGAAGGACCACGTCACAGGACTTTGCAGGAATGTGCAGCAAAGTTTCAGGAAGGTCCCTGACAGACCTGGTGGTATAACGGACAGGGCTGTGTGCGCTCCTGGCTGAACCCTCGTCACCCCTTGTTCAGATCTGGTCTGGGCACACTTTGTCAACATGCAGGACAAACAGAGACAGGGATTCATTTGTCCCAGCTGTCATTGGCCTTAACTTTGACCATTAACCCTGCAGACTTTATTTTTTTTATGCTTTATGTTATTTGGTGGTGGAGTGGTTCTCCTGCTTCGAACCCCAAGAATACCAAGTTCTCACTTTTACTATATTCCAAAGACATGCAGACGGGGGTTCGGCCAATTTGTCTCAATGTCAGCCCTGCAAACACTGGTGACCTGTCCAGGGTGTAGTCCGCCTCTCGCCCAACGTCAGCTGGGATTGACCTCAGCCACTGCGACCCTTAAAGAATAAACCGTATAGATAATGGATATATGGATTAGGTTTGTTTTGATACTGTTGTCTGAACAAATGTCCCCACAGGACAATATCCCTGAACCTTGAAGACGTTTAATGTACATATGGATGATATTTTTAATGCTGGGTGTTCTCATTCCCAGTGACTTTTCTTATGATGAAAAATCATAATGTCTGCTGTGAAAAAATATATTTTTAATCTATTTCCTTAATATTTTAACTGTAATCCACAGAATAAGAATAAGTAAAATGCGCTCTCTCTCTCTCTCTCTCTCTCTCTCTCTCTCTCTCTCTCTCTCTCTCTCTCTCTCTGTAGAGAAGCCTCTGTTTTCCTAAAGCGAGGCCCCCAGCGGATCGGCCCCACCTACAAGAAGGCTATTTATAAGCACTACAGCGACGCCACCTACAGGATAGAGGTGGTAAAGCCGGACTGGCTGGGTTACCTGGGACCTCTGCTGATGGCCGAGGAGGGCGACACAGTGATAGTCCACCTGAAGAACAGCGCATCCAGACCTTACAGCATCCACCCACATGGACTGAACTACAGCAAGGGCAACGAGGGTGAGGCCCCGACCCCAGCACAGGCAGACAGGACTCACTGACCCCCCCCCGTGTGACTGTGGTTGTGTTTCTCTCCTCAGGAGCCCTCTACCCAGATGGGACAGCTCCAGAGCTGAAGCGGGACGACTCAGTGGCTCCTGGTGCATCCATGACCTACGAGTGGACCCTCCCTGAATCCCACAGCCCGACTTCTGAGGACAGCAACTGTCTGACCAGATTCTACCACTCTCATGTCTGCCCTCCTAAAGACATCAACTCAGGACTTATAGGACCCATCATTATCTGTAAAGCAGGTACTGGAACATTTTAATCCTTCAAATACCTGGTGTTTTTACCCATGTGCATTTGTTTGTAAGTAAGATTGCACAAACATAACTAAACAGAAAAGTGGAACGTGTCATGGAAAACCCATTAAACTTTGGTGCGGACCTGGAATAGAACAATTTTTTAGCCTTAAAGGGCGTTTTTCAACATTTTAACTATTTCCCCAGAGAATAAACTATGAATCTTGATGATCAACTTGTGTGACTGATGTTCACGAGTGTGTGCAATTCGGTGCAGATCCAAATAACAATCCAGATATGGTGAACTTAAATGTGACTGTTGGAAGTATGCACTCTGCTGAATTCTGGTTGATCAAGTAGTATTGATAGCAATTAAATGAACGATAAAACGTGAACTAGAAAGTGCAATTTTCCCCTTTGCATTATTGTGTAGACACAAAACATAAAATGAAAATAGTACCTTAAATTGGTACTGCAGTATGTACTTGGTTACTTATTTCCTCTCTTTTCTAGGAACCCTGGACTTACATGGCGACATGTCCGGCGACTACCTGTACGCTCTGCTGTTCATGGTGAACGACGAGAACTTCAGCTGGTACCTCGACCAAAACATCAGGACGTACATCACCAATCCAGTCACCAACCTGAAGGAGGACGAAGATTTCATAGAAAGCAACAAGATGCATGGTGAGGGGCAGCATCACATCCACACACACACACACACACACACACACACAGATACACAAATACACAAATACACACAAGTAACCCTGAGTGTGTGTTGCAGGTATAAACGGTTTTCTGTATGGTAACCTGCCCGGACTGAGCATGTGTCAAGGCAACACGATCCACTGGCATTTGTTTGGATTAGGGAACGAGGTAACTATCCCATCATAACTATTAACCAGAATATCTGACTTATTTTGGGGTTGTAACTCTTAACTTGGGTAAAAAGCAGTTTCTGCAAAAGGGAAGAATACTATTCACACTAAGGTTGAAAATGTAGAATATAGAGGTATTCAAATTCCTCAAAATTTCCTCAAGCAAAGATATGGTAAGTCAATAGTTGTTTAAATGTCCTCCCTGTTCAACAGGTGGACATGCACTCAGTCCATTTCCACGGGCAGATCCTGACCACTCAGAACTACCACACAGACACCATCAGTCTGTTCCCAGGCACCAGCGCGATGGCTCTGATGGTCGCAGACAACCCCGGACACTGGCTGCTGACGTGCACGGTCAACGACCATCTGATGGGTGAGCTCACACACGAGGTCGCTCAGGAAAGAAATGTGTCCCACCACTGTGTGGAAGCTAAAACTGGTTTTGTGTTGTTGTCGTCCTTAAGCTGGAATGCAGGCGATATTTGAAATCAAGAAGTGTTTCCCCAACGTCCATAAGGCCCGGCCTCATGGTGCACTCAGACAGTTCTTCATCGCTGCTGAAGAGGAGGTCTGGGACTATGCTCCTACAACCCCCACTGATGGGTACTAACACACACACACACACACACACACACACACACACACACACACACACACACACACACACACACACACACACACACACACACACACACACACACACACACACACACACACACACACACACACCGGTTTCTCTGACGTCTGTGTGTTTTTGTGTGTGTGCAGTGAGGCAAACAATTTTGTAACCAGAGGTCCAAAACGCATTGGAAGCCGCTACAAGAAGGTTCGCTACGTGGAATACACTGACAACACCTTCCTCACGAAGATGCTACGCAGCCCAGAGGAGCAACACCTTGGAATTCTGGGTAATCCAGGCTGTTATTCAGGTGGCACGTGATGGGATTTTAGGTCATGGGGGAAATAAGTCGGAGTCAGAGCTGCTCAGGAGGCAGAGAGTCAGCAGAGTGACAAATATCAAGTTGGCAAAACTCAGAGAGAAAAGTTCACCTGCTGCTTTAAAAAATATGTGTCAACATGACTCAGAAAGTGAAGTTGTTTAACTCATAATTATTTGCCAGGAAAAATGTATTTGGATTAAAATGACATGAAAAGCTGCAAGTGCTCATATTTGAGAAGCTGTCAGTTAATTATCTGTCAATCAACTACTCAATTGTCAGTTTAGGTAAAATAATTGTCTAATCATCCACGAATGAATGAAAATAAATGGTGTCCAGGAGAATCTGGTTTATTCATATTTCAGACAGACTGAGGCTAAAAAAATCAGGCTCCGTATTCAAGACAAGTGTTTGACATATGTCACCAGGATCTTGTTTTTATTCTGCTGTGTGGAACTTTGCTTCCTGTTTCAAAACAGTTTAATACATATTCCTGGGAGTCTTTTCATTTGTAGTCCCATGTCTTAGATTTGGAGACTTCACTTCAGATGTCTCCCAACTCAATGTCCTGCTGAGGGACTCTGTCCTAAGTTTCCACTTCCTGTCTGTGTCCGTCTACGACTGCAGGTCCGGTGCTGCGAGCTGAAGAGCGGGACACCATCAGTGTGGTGTTCAAGAACAAAGCCAGCCGACCGTACTCCATACAAGCGCACGGTGTTCAGTACAACGTGGAGCAGGATGGGACGCTCTATTACAATGAACCTGAAGGTAAATACATGCATGTGCACACTTGGTTATCGGTGCATCAGATGTCCTGTCACTAGAGAGTTTCTTCATCTGTTCTCATGTCTCCCTCATCCATCTTTTCCTCAGAGTCTTACACAGCCAGGAAACTACGAGAGCTGAAGAAGGAACCAAGTGGGTTCAAATCTTTAATTCTCACTATTACCTTCAAAGATCCCTTTTCATTCTAATAGTTCTCCTCCTGTGGGGTTTTCAGGAGTAGTGACTCCTCTACCAGCGGCTCTGGTCAAACCTGGGACGGTGCACACCTACGAGTGGATGGTGCCGGAAGGTGCTAGTCCGGTGAGTGGGGAGGCCGACTGTCTCACGTACCTCTACTACTCTGGAGTGGACCCTGTTAAAGACACCAACTCTGGACTGGTGGGACCCCTCCTCGTCTGTCGACAGGGATCACTGAAGAAAGGAGTACAGGTGAGGACAGAGTCAGAGGAATTCAACTTCAACTTCAACCTCAAGTTCCTCCTTTATTAAAAAAAAGTGTGTGTTTCCTGTTGTAATGACAGCATGAGCAGAAGAACGTTCAGTCTTAGGAAATGCCCCTTTCAGATTTTGTGCAGTTTATACGAGGTGCTAGTTCATAGTCAGTTTGTTTCAAATTTGACATCAAGCTGGACTCTGACAACTTTTTTTGTCAAACCAGCGAAGCAATAACCATGAGACTATAATTCAGCCCCTCCAATTTATCGGTTGTCTGATACAAATCGGCCGATATGGGCCTTTCCCTGACAAATCTATAGTGTTAGTCTATAGCCGATATGAAGACTTTTGATTTATAGAATAAACATTGCAGAATAGAAGACAGGTTAATGAGTCATAATGAAACCACAGTTTGGCACGTTTCCTCTTCTCCTCATGCAGAGAAACTTTGATAAGGAGTTTCACCTCATGGCCACGGTGTTTGACGAGAACCTGAGCTGGTACCGGGATGACAACATCAAGACCTTCACCACTGCTGCCACCACTGTAAACAAGGAGGATGAGGACTTCATGGAGAGCAACAAGATGCACGGTTCGTAGGAGACACACACTGATCACATGGCAGCTTGATTATTACCTATAAAGATCTTAAATGTGTCTGTATCTGTTTTTTTTCCGTGCTGGAGGGGAGGAATTGTTGTTTTATCGTGGCAGATTTTGAACAGATGTTTTTTTTCTGTGCTCTGCTTTTTAGCCATCAATGGGTTTGTGTACAGGAACCTCCCCGGCCTGACCATGTGCAAGGGGGACAAAGTAACGTGGCACCTGTCGGGACTCGGCTCGGAGACGGACATCAACAGCCTTCACTTCGAGGGAAACCGCTTCATCTATCGCCAGAACAGACGAGACACCATCAGTGTTTTCCCTCACATCTCGCACACGGTCACGATGGTGCCGGACAGCATGGGTATACGTCTCCCTCTGACTCCACCCAGTCAATTAACGCCCTATAACAACATCTTCTTAAACGTATTTTTATGATATTGATTCCTGGAGAAATCATGTCTCCCTTAACCATCACGACAAGCCTCAAACAAATCCTAAAAAGTAAAACCACTTCTTCATGCTCGTCGTTTGACAAAGTGAAAACCAACAGCAACATCGTCAAAACACAAATTGGTCGCCACAGACGCACAACAGCACACAAAAACACAATTGAATTGTTTTAACCACTGCACCGCGCTTGATTTGTGTACCACTACCACTAAGCACCTCAAGAAAACGCAGGCATGTAATGACAAACCTGTACGTGCGTGGCCGAGCAAAGACGGAACGACTTCTGCTCAGTGAATAACACAAATCGGTTTGACTGTGAGAGGAAAGACACTAACTCCAAGCGAAGCAAACTTCCACTTGATCAACGTTTGGGTTTTAACATTAAGTTTTGTACGTGTAATGTGTGTTTCAGGTCAGTTCGAAGTGGTGTCTCCCACAGTGATGCATTATCGAGGCGGCATGAGAGCCAACTACACAGTAACGAAGTGCAGCTTCCTACAGCGTCAGGGCGAGATCATGCTCCACTCGAAAACATACTACGTCGCTGCCATGGAAATAGACTGGGACTACGCTCCCAACCGCACCTGGGAGGTCGAGATGTTCCGAGGTCAAGACAGGTACAGATACTACTGTCCCCAACGATACTCTGTCCTGTTCCAGTCACTAGAAACAGTTCTTGGCTGTGTGAGTGATTTTTGAATGAAATGATTTGTGTCCCTCTGCAGTCCGGCTCCTGCCTTCCTGGACAAGGAGGGGGGATTCATCGGCTCCAGTTACAAGAAGGTGGTGTACCGCCAGTTCACCAACAGCAAATTCACCACGCAGGTGGAGAGAACGGCCGATATGGAACACCTGGGAATTATGGGTAGGCTCTCAAGGGTGTGAAAGTGAACAGAACTGTCTTGATCTGACGTAAACACAGTGCAGTCAAAGTAATAACTCACATTTTAAAGACTTTACACATCCTGATCTGGTTCTTTCTCTTCCTCTCAGGTCCGATGATTCACGCTGATGTTGGGGACAAGGTGAAGGTGGTTTTCAAGAACATGGCGTCCAGACCTTATTCTATCCACGCCAGTGGAGTCAAGACAGAGGTCCCTGAGGTCCACCCCACCCCACCAGGTGCACTCAGGCAGGATATCAGCTGACAGGAAGCTGATTTAAAGAAAATGCTTGTTTTCCTTTGTAATCTAGTGGATTGCTGCTGCTGACATATGCATATTGATTGAATGGTTATGATGATTATGATATCTATATCAATAATTCGTACATTATATATATTTTGGGAGTGTGCGTATTTTCTTCTTGTCTTTGTCTGTGTGAGCTCGACAAGACAAAGTCCAATCAACTTAAATCTCTTGAAACGATGTGGATTGTTTTCCTGACCAACTCCCTTCTGCTGATGTCGGAGGACGTGTTCAGTGTTGACTTTTTAATTTTTGCAGCCTAACAACAAGACCTGATTCTGAAATCCTGGTTGGTCTCAGCTCGGTCGGACTGTGTGTAATTTATGTTTTTTTAATGGTTGTGTTTTCCCAGGTGAGACTCACACCTACAACTGGTACGTTACAAAGAACACGGGCCCGACCGCAGAGCAGGAGGATTGTTCTGTGTCAGCATACTACTCCACTGTGGATGTTGTCAAGGTACGTTACACACACAGACAGACACACACACACACACACACACACACACACACACACACACACACACACACACACACACACACACACACACACACACACACACACACACACACACACAGGCATTAACACAGCAACACATGTTTTTTCCCTGTTCTCAAGGATCTGTACAGCGGGCTGATTGGTTCGCTGGTGATTTGTCGCCGTAGCTGGACTAGGTGAGATTTTCTGCATTATGAAGCTTTATTATATTATATGTTTACACTGGGTTGTGTTATTAAGCTTCATAATTACAGTGAAATGCTGACGTGTTGTTTTATCCATCTGCCTCCAGGACTCTGGGATTTAAGAAAGAAGTAGAAGAGTTCGCTCTGCTTTTCCTGATTTTTGATGAGAATGAAAGCTGGTGAGTCTAAATATGAAGAAAGAGGATGAATGGATGAGGGGAAGAGGATGATGAGGGGGATGAATGGATGAGTGTGGGGATGAAAGAAGGAGGATGAATGGATGAGGGGAAGAGGATGAATGGATGAGTGTGGGGATGAAAGAAGGAGGATGAATGGATGAAGGGAAGAGGACGAATGGATGAGTGTGGGGATGAAAGAAGGACGATGAATGGATGAGAGGAAGAGGATGAATGGATGAGGGAAGAGGATGAATGGATGAGTGTGGGGATGAAAGAAGGAGGATGAATGGATGAAGGGAAGAGGATGAATGGATGAGTGTGGGGATGAAAGAAGGACGAGAATGGATGAGGGGAAGAGGATGAATGGATGAGGGGAAGAGGATGAATGGATGAGTGTGGGGATGAAAGAAGGAGGATGAATGGATGAAGGGAAGAGGATGAATGTGCAGTATTTGACTTCTTCCAGGAACAAACACATCTGTTCTTGTATTGTTCTTGATGAGGACTTTCTTCCTGCAGGTATCTGGATGAAAACATCAGGACCCACATCAGAAACCCTCGCCCAAATTTGAAGGAAGATGAAACTTTCATTGAGAGCAACAAGATGCACGGTGAGATAAACATACAAGTCAAATCAAACACGTTATTTTGACAGTGGGGGTCATTTTTTCTTTTTTCTGTGTGTGTTTTCCTGCAGCCATTAATGGCTACATGTACGGTAACCTGAATGGTCTGAACATGGAGGTGGGGGATAAGGTGTACTGGTACCTGATAGGAATGGGCAGTGAGGTGGACATACACACAGCACACTGGCACGGACACAGTGTGCAGTATAAGGTGAGGAAAAACACAACACACGCCAACACAATCACAGTTTACAAACACAAACATGATGACACAACCGCCTCCTCTCTGCAGCTCGACGGAGGTCCTCGCAACACGGATGTGTTCGAGCTGTTTCCAGCAACATTCCAGGTAAAACCTCATCACCTGAGCGGCTTTCTGTTAAAACTCCTTTTGTCTTTGTTGCATTTTAACACCAACAAATGAGTTTTAGGGGATCAGTGTTTGCAGCAACTAACAAATCCAACAGAACTAACAGGTACGATAACGCAAACTGCTGCAGAGAGCAAACCAGCAAGAAATAGACAATAAAAAATACTGTGTTTTGATACAGATCCACTTTAACTAAGAGAACTACAGGTGATCATTTTGTATCTTGTGCACAATCGTGTGTCTCCAAACGAGAGCAGATAGAATTTCAGTAAAAATATTATGTTATAAGGTGAAAAAAAAAATTAAGCCTCTAGAGACACATGTGAATTTTTTGTAATTTCCCTTCTGCACACAAATATAAAAAAAACTGTCGGGGCTTTCGGGGCTATACGATACAAACGAGTAAATATTAAGTTTAATAATAGTAAGTATTTTAAAAGAAATATTACACGAGCTTAAAAACTTCATCTTTAGAACCAATAAAAAGGAAAATATCTGAAAAAAGTTATTGATTTTTATGGTCAAACTACCAACGTTAAAAAATGACAAGATTTGGAGACAGTCTGTTGAGCTACGTGTGAAACTCTGTTCCAGTGGATCATGTTCTCATCTCTCTCACCTGCAGACGGTGAAGATGCGTCCTCAGTTTCCTGGTACTTGGCTTTTACACTGTCACGTCATTGACCACATTAAAGGTGGTATGGAGGCCATGTACACTGTCACTGAGAAAGGTAAGATGATGATGATGATGATGATGATGATGATGATGATGATGATGATGATGATGATGATGATGATGATGATGATGATGACATGTTTGTTTCTCCTCCACAGCAAAGAAGAAGGGAATCTTTGGCTGAATGGTCGAGGAAAATAAATCCATATTGACAAAAACAAACCGCGAAGTTATATCTGCAGCAAATTCAATAACAACATGAAATATGTAATAAAACACATGTATAAATTCAGTCTAATATGAAGAGTTACATCCTGCTGCCTCCATGTTAGCGGATAGAACATGGACCCAACAAAAAAGTTGTAACTCTGCAGACTTTGTCCCCAAATGACATCTTCAAAGCAAGATGGCAGCATTTGTACACTTTTCTTGGGAGGAAGTGAAGACGAGACGTCCGTCTTTATTAAAAGGTTCTTCCTGGACAACTTGTTTTATTTTTGGTCGGCCGCCTCACTAAACAGACAGTTAAAGGGCCTCTTACAGCACAGTAATCAATTCTTTCTGCAAAATAGCCAAAGCTACTGTGCGAGTTTGAATCTCACAATATTTGTTAAGTCCCAAAGGGTTTTCCTGGTTTTATTTACCTCCTCCGTCAACTCTCTCCCCTGCACTGTGGTCTGTTATTTTTGGGTCTGTTGTGGTCAGTCACATTCTTTACACTTGTACCTTTGTATATAGCTCGGTGTTAATTCTTGTAATAATTATAATTGTTGAATTTTACTACACGTGTCTTGGTCTGTGCAGACTATTTTTTTACGTGTGGACAACAATGATAATCAGGCAGCAGGGGGCGCTGTAGTCTGATGGAACATTGTTTTGGCACTGCTGGTGTATTCAAAAACAGGAACAGGGTACAATTAATGTATTGCATGAGGTATGGGAGAATATTAATTTACATTTTCTGTAAATTCACATATAAGAATATAAAACATTGCCCATAACATCTTTTAAAACTAACATTTCTTATAATTCCACTGATTTAATTGAAAAATAGTCTTTTCTCAAAGACGGTCTTGTTTTTGTTTTTGACAAACTTTGGTCATAAGTAAAATATTTTCAAACCCCAACAAGTTTTTGGATATATAAAAATCTAATAATACTAAATATCAAAATAGGCTATAAAATAAAATAAAAATCGAATGTACAAATATTGCAGTTTCATGTCTCGTCCTGTACTTAAAGAGCTCATGACAACAGTTTATTTAGTGGTTGTATTGTTGCTGTACAGGCTGTGACCAGCAGGTGGCACAATAAGACAGATGTGATAATATCAAACAGAGCTTCTGGTGTTTGTGTGTCAACATTTTAGTTTTAAGGTGATTCTTTGGTTAAATGTTGCCTATATGTTGAATATATAATTACACATCATAGGAGTACTGACAAATCAGTATTTCCAAAATCATGTTGTGCAGAAAAAATCAAAGTATTAAAGTTTTTCAAAGTATTTATACATATCATCTTGAAGTTTTACACACACGTGATATCCACAGCAGAATTCATGTCATCTCCCGCAGGCTCTACCCAGGTGACATCACTTATCTTAATGTTTCGGACATTGGCCTTTTGTTGTGACCTGAACAATCTCCGTCTGCGTTTTTCATACAAACTCAAATTTTGGAATCGATTTTCTCGACATTCTCCAGAGTTCATGTCCTAAAATGTCTAAATAGACAGAGTAGTTCTAACGTCTGTGATCTGTCAGACTGGATGAGCACAGTCTCAGATCAGTGGGAAGCAGCTCAGATGTTGCTGACGCGGGTCTTTCTGCAGCTGCTGGACTTTTCTCTCAAGTTTGATTCTCCAACTTCTTACAAACACGGCAGCAGGACTCTTTAAGGGCACTTTTCACCACAGGGTCGACCAACATGTTTTTCTGTAATCCTGAATTTAGAAAACCGATCTTTGGGTTTGAATCCGCAGCTTGACCCCGCTGTGATACAGCAGAAAAGTTTGTTCCTGAGCCGAAAGTTCCTCTATTTTCCAGCTGATTTCACTGCCAATAGGTTTTCAGCAACTTTCACCTCAAAGCCTCTGACATATAGGTCGTCAAGGTGATGAAACCAGGAGCCTTTGAGTGAGTTGGTGCCCCACAGAGGGCGGGGGGGGGTTCCCACTGGGAGCAGTATATCCACAGCATGATGAGAAATTGACTTCAGTCACTTGTTCCACTTATCTGAAAGTCCCCACGTGTCCGTCAACTCGTGTCAGTCCTCGTCTGTGATACTTGAAGAGTTCAGCAGTGTCAGTGTCAGTATTGTGTAAATAATTCCATAAATAGAAGATGCAACGAGTCACTTGAGGTTTCAGATAAAAGCCTCAAATACATAAACCACAGGCTGGTCGAGGAGCCACTTTATTCTCATTTTGCCCTTTTTGAGTGTTCAAAGATATTCAGAAATGGAAAAGATTAACACACACACACACACACACACACACACACACACACACACACACACACACACACACACACACACGCACACACAAACTGTCCCCCCCACACACACACACTGTACTGAGATGAGATCGGTGTCTGAGCAGTCTCCTGCAGTCTCCTCCATTAGCTGGAAAGGAAATGGAATTTAAAAGATTCAGACCATGAAATGTGCCCAATGCCAGCTCCGATATAAACCTCCACTGAATCTCAATGATGTGCTAACAGCTCCTGTCACATTCAACTAGAGAAACTAGACACTCACTCTCACTCAAAACCTCGGCGGTGTTACAGAACTACTGCACATAAATACTGTGCATCTGGGCGTATTGTGCGTTCGTGTGATGTGGGAATAATCACACAAAATGTGTTGCTGATGGTAAAGATTCATGCGGGTGCAAGAGTTGCTGACGTCATCACTTATAAACCACTTAACTTAATTTTAAAACCAGCTCTACATAGCAGCTTCTAATGTGGACTTGTTAAATGTTACTTATGTCACTTGTAAACTGAATGTGCATCTCTCACAAGCACCTGTAACATCAGACTTTTTAAACAATACAATATGTATATTATGATTAAGGTAAAAGATATTTATACTTCTGTCCCACCTGATCCTTTTCTTTGCTTTTCGTTATAAGGTAAATGCTGGGAAAAGGTCAGGGTGTTAAATACATCACATTTTCTTTACAGTGTCACATGAACACATGGAATATGGAACAATGACTTCACCTCTCGGGGAAACGGGACCTTCTGAGGAGCAGGTGAATGCTCAGTGAGTTGCTATTAAATCCTGGCTGAATGAGCCACTGCTGTTTAATTGATCCGGCCGATTTAAAAACTACAGGGACAGATTTCCCCCCCGGCAACAAACACAAAAGTGTTAAATCCATGTTAGTAGCGTGTGAGAGATAAAAATGTAAACAGATGAAAATTCGACAATTTTGTTATTCTAAGATCGCAATAGGGGTGAAAACCGTGTTCTGTCTTAACTAATTGAAAATGGTTGGTTGTCTGTACGAGGGCTGGCACAGCTGGTTCAGACTGTAAATAAAGACATGACAGCTCCACAAAAGTGAAGCCAAATAATCTGGATGGCCCCCTGGTGGCGGGCTGCCACATACAGTAGGTAATAAATCCCACCTGCTTTTCTTTGCTCTGCAGTTACTTGCAGCTGCTACGGTAACTTTGTAAGATTGTGTTTACAAATAGACATGAACGTTTCCTGGAAACATCTGGATGGCCCCCTGGTGGCTGGCTATAGAATAGGTGGGGGGAAAAAAACACCTCCTCCATGTTAGCAGAGGGGAAATGGACCAAACTAAATATGTTGTCTTTTATTATAGGTTCTTCTTATTGCACTGATGTTAGGTGGTTTTAATCAGTTATTTGATGCTATAAAAAGTGCAAGATGGCATCAAACTTATTCAGGATATTTTGGCTTCACTTTTGTACAGTGGGAGGAAACGGAGACGTGTCGTCCATCTTTATTTATAAAACATTATAGTGGATTAAAAAGTTTCTGAGATTTGCTGTCATGAGGTCACCTTTTCTGCAAGTTATGGTAAATATGTGCATTTCTTTAGTTAATGCAATTATTTTAATACACTTACACTATAATCGAATTCAGTCACATTACATCTCTCAGGTCTCTCATGGTCTTTGATATCAGGAGGCTCTCTCATGCAAACTGTTAGCATTGTCTGTGTGCTACTGACACAAATACAGTTTTGGCTCTGCCTGGACAGACGGCCTATCAGGACCGATCGCCTGCGACACTAGCATGTTGGAAGCAGATGGCTGGCGATGCTTGCAGTCGTGTCTCTCTCCCGCACCGGGCTCACTGGGTAGATTTGACACAAGCTTAATTAATGATTTGATAACTGCAGAGGCGTTAAGAGGAGCACGGAGACTGGCATGAATTCCAAATGCGAGAGCTAAACTGGCTTGTAATACGATGTGAAGGGATTTCTTAGCAGCAGCTTCTCCCACACGCTCTCCCTTTCTCTCTCTGCCTCTCACTGGTTCTTAGATCAGCCCAGTGTGAGCTCCACCACACGCTGCGAGCAAGAAACAAGTTGCATATTTAAGAGCGAAACAAAGCAGATGTTTATTGAAAGCTGCGCTGCCTTTGAGCTGCGCTGTGAACCTTGAAGCTGTTAAAGCTCTTAAAGTCAACCATCTGTGAGATAGGCGAGTCATTTTGGATAAATAAAACTGGGCTGACAGATCTCAGTGGTGTGTGTTCTAAACATGATGGATTGATTACTGAACCGGGCGACTGAGTGGAGGCCTCCGAGGGGCCCCCTGAGTTTCACCTGCAAAATGTTGTTGAAGGAAAAACTAAAAAGATGCCAAATGGTCACCACACTGCTCTCCTGGTACTTACCTGTTTTGCACCACAGAAGAAGAAAAGGGCCCCTACGCTCTGGTCAGGCTGGTAGGACATACTTCCATACATGTGATATAGTTTCTATGGAAACAGAGTAGGTCCGATGTCAGCGGACAGCCTGTGCGATCTCTGTGAAGCACTTCACGTTAATGACAACAAACAGCCACCTGTCGGAAGTAGAAAGTCCCACGAGTGAAACTACCAAACACCAACACTCAATAAAACCTCTCCACCATTCAGAGGCCTAATCACCCAAATCTCACATGTGCCCAATCTGTCTGGAGGCCGGAGACTTCAACCTGAATGTGTCCCAACACTGGCACTTTACTTTAGAGTAAATTGTATTACTTTGACAATAATGCTCTAATATGAGAATCAAATCATAAAATAATTAAAAATGAAGTTAGTAATATTGCAATAAAAAAAATTGTTGTTGCCGTGGACTAATATAATCAACTGTTCTCAGGGGCCCCCTCTGAGGTCGGGGCCCCCGGGAGAGGCTTGCTTGCCCTGTAGCAATGCCCCTAGTTTTGTTTGCAGTTGAGGAGAAGACGATGTGTGAGGTGTGTGTTGCTGCGGCTGCAGGCTGCTGCAGGACTCGGATGGAGGAGAAGCAGCCGAGCCTGAAGGCAAAGCTTCTGATTTACACTCCAGCCTCCGCCTGTGGTCTGGAGCGTTTGGTCCTGACTGACATTTGGTGCTGAACGTTGATAAAAGAGGCTGAAATGAGTGGGATGCACAGGGAGCTCAGATATGTGTAGGAAGCTTGGTTCAACAGCCGAGGTGATTCCAGGTACATCCGGCAGGCAGGAGACCCTCGTGGGAAGACCCCCAGCATGTTAGAGGAAGTACGTCTCATCTCGGGCCTGAAGGGATCAGGTTCCCCCTGGAGGAGCTGGAGGATGCAGCCGAGGAGAAGTCCAGACAAACTTAATGTGGACAACTCGGCAAAACTACCTGTTCACCTGGAATAGTCATGTTTTGGTTTTAGAGCAAAGTAAACGTTCTCTGTGGCCTCAGTTGTTTCCAGGCCTCAGTCACAAAATACCATGTGACAGAACTTGATGACTTTGTTTCTCGAGCACTTTAGTGTTTATAAAACGATACGTGTGGCTGGCGAAGTGGTGACGGCCCCCTCCTGAAATCTGTGTAGACCTGCTGCCACCGTGACTGTTCTAAAGTGTTCATCATACTGCATTTATTAAATAAAGTGAACAAATGATATTTAATGGCTTTGTAAAGTTTGCAAAGTATTCATCTAACTTCATTATGTTATATTTGTAAAGTTGACCTCAATACTTAATGACCTCTGCCCATGAGGTTATGTTTTCATCTGTGTTTATTTCTTAGTTAGCAGGATTTTGCAAAATCTACCGGGTGGATTACTACGAAACTTGGTGAAGGATGAAGGATGGATCAGATCATTTGATTTTTTTTTGTCCTTTCCTTGAACATTTGGAGATAGGGCGTTTTCTTCCTTTTATTTCTTGATACCATTTTCACAGGTTTCTGGAGGAAATATTCATGGATCTTAATCTAAAAATCTGGCATATTTATTTATCTATAAGCTTGATTTAATTTAACTGTTGGGCCTTGGTGCTTTACTGTGCGCTATTTTAATTAGTTTCAATTGATTAATTATTTGGCAAAAAGTTATTTCTGCCTTAAAATTAAAAAAATAAACCTAGTTTCCTAAGTTATGTTGAAATTTTGAGTTTTCTTAACTTTTCATTGTGCAGTTCTCTCCTGTTTCAACATTATAATGTCAACTAGAAGCAGATGGTGGGAGGCAGACATGCAGGACACTTTGGAAACAGGTGGTTTTTGTTGAATGTTAAAAAAGGAAAACTCCTCATTTCTTATGCTTCATGTCAGTGTTTTACTTTTTATGTTTCTTCATGTTTTCGGGTTGTTCCTCTGTCCCATTGTTGTGAACGCGATATCTCAAGAACGCCTTGAGGGGATATCTTCAGATTTGGTACAAACATTCACTTGGACTCAAGGATGAACTGATCACACTTTGGAGGTCAAAGGACAATTTTTGTCTTGTGAACGCGCGACTCTGGAACTCCTTGATAGTCCTTTAGACAGAAACTGCACTGGGCTAGCTCAAAATTTACCAAGGAAATAATTAGTTTATGATTTTGCTGTCATGTTCAGGTGTCTGGACATATTCCCCCACATGTTGAAACCACGTGTTCTCTGTATACATGTAAGTGTATGATCCCTGTAGGGATTCACTTGGACTGCTTTGATAATTGGAAGATGATTAAGGATAAGATGAGAGAAGAATGTTAATTCCCCTTCACCAGGGGAAGTGTTACCCCGACACTCTGGATGTTAAGCAGATCGGTTCTGACATACTGGAACCAGCATAATTAAAAGATTTAATTTCAGATAAAGACAAGAGCAGTGGTCGCTGGTGACAGATCATTCCATGAGACCACGTTGTAAAAAAGTGCACACGTATTGATTGAAGCAGTCTTCCTGTTGGGATTTAATTTAAAAACACAGAATCAAAAGGAAACTAGGGCTACGTTGTAGCACTAACGGGCCTGAGCACAGGCATTTTGAAGCCTGTTGATCAATGACCAAGCGCACGTCTCCGCGTTGCATGCGTTTTGCGCACTGCGGCAAGGATAAACGCTTCACTTCCTGCGTCCGTCAGGCGATGTCGTTCCTTGCCTGCTAATTGCTCATTGCGATCCACGCTATCAATTGTACATCACACTGTGAAAATTTCATGTAAATCGAATGATAGTTGTAAAACAAAGCTTACTTCCTGTTGCCAGTAGGTGGCGCCATCACTATTATTACATACAGACATATAGATCTGCTCAAGTAGGGGTTCTGATGTAGCGTGAGCAATTTTGTGTCAATTGGACAATGTTACCACAACTTAATTTTCACACTGATCAGTAGGTGGCGCTATGACCCTGAACTAATATTAATATATGGAGCTGTTCAGGTCAGGATTGTGATCATAGGTCAGTAGTTCGGAGCCGGTTAGATAATGCAGATTGAATTTACAAAGTACTTCCTGTTTTATGGCAAATCAGTAGGTGGCGCTATGACACTGAGGAAATGTGACAGAAGTTTGGTGGTGATAGGACAATGCACACTGGAGTTATGACTACATCGTCTCCTTTGGCGAAGGATGATCCTTCGCCGCACCTCAATGTTCACACGGTTTGAGGAAATGTCACAATTCTGACCATGATCCTATGACTTGTCTCAGCTCATTTGAGCTGTATATTGTAAAACAGCCAAAAGCAGTGCATCAAAGTATAAAACATGTCACTTCCTGTAGCCAGCAGGTGGCGCTGTAATGGTGAGTCAATATTGACACATGGATATAGATAAACTTTATTACAGGCTCTAGACCCAATAGCAAGACATATACCATAAAGAAAAAAAGAAAACAGATACATAAACACATACAAACATACTCTTATTCATGAGAGTCTTAAAAGGCACCCATACCAATGTTTCCACAGATATGATTGATATCTGACCGAGCTGCACCTGGGGCTTGTGAGCATCATTATAATACAGTTTTGTGACTCATCAAGTTGAGACATAAACTTAAACATCAGGTTCCTCAAGAGAGCCTGTAAAGTGCTTAGCCCTGAGTCACAAGAGAGCTTACTAGCACTGCTACACCTGGGCTTTTTCAGCAGTATCCTCAGACAGTCATTGTATGCTACCTGAAGTTTGCACAGGGTCTCCTTTTTGTAGCTGCCCCATAATGGGGCTGCATACATGGGGGTGCAGTAAGCATGAAACAAGCTCACTTTCACATCATCAGAACAGTAGTGGAATTTCCTGACTAACATGTTTGCTTGGTCATATATCTGATCATATATCCTGATATGATCAGGGCGGGAATGTGTGAATGAGGTTTGAGGCTGAAAGAACAATGCACAGAGGAGTTGCTCAGTCCCTAATAAAGCAAAGTGACTCTCTGGGGACTATTTTATTGAATCCAGCCGGAATTTCAAAGCTTGTTTCTGTCTTTTGTTTTTCATGGCAGCTGGTCATCCTGTCTGAAATAAGACAGTTCGAATAGAGTTTAGTCAAGGACATCGATGCACCCTGACATTTCCATTCCCTGTAGTCAGCTCTCTTGGTGGCACGGGACTGGAAAAAAACCACCTCCTGTGTGTTGCAGTGATTGAATGACCTTGGTTTGTTTTTTGTCGTCCAACCACGAAACAATGTGCTTGTGAATCTGGAGCCTTTGATTCTTGAGACTCGAGTTTTTCAGCTCACTCATCCAACAACAACAGATACAAGCCGTTTTCAGACGTGACCTCCGGAGGAACTTTGGAGAATTTGGTCCTGACTTTCTCCTTTAAGACATAAGGGTGGGTGGCGTTTAGGTGGAGCAGCAGGAGGCAGGACATGACGTATATATCCTGCTACAGAAATCACGACCAGCGTTGGTCACCTTTATTCACAAAATGTCCGGAGTTCCGTGCATGTCTTAGGTATTCACTGTTGTGAACGGCTTTAAGTCACAAAGTCATAAATCATTTCTGTCCTCTGCTATAAGCCCGATCAAACTTAATAGAAACTGTTTAACGTGGAGGATTTCCCTCGTTAAGTCCTGTGATTAAGGCGCAGAGTATTAAAAAGGATTGAATGAACAATGAGCTGAACGAAGCTGACTCGGTGCGACTGGTGGACAGATTGTCTGAGTGGCAGCTTGACCTGTTGGTTGGAGAGACTGTCCCATATTAGCTTTCACCCATAGATTACATGCCAACCACCTCATTTGAAGAGGTTCAAGATGTTATATCAGCCTCAGCCAGGCAGGAAATCCCTGCTGATCGTGTTTCAACACAAATTACTTTGGAAATTATGGATGTTCCCCATAAAATTTTATTGAAATGGTTTTGGATCCTGTCGACATGCAAAAATGGTTTTATCCCAAAATCTGAGCAAAATGTTTTTCCATGTCCTATCTGATAACGTGAAAGAGGCGGGGTTAAAGACCTAAACTGCAGCCGACCACAAGGGGGCAATCACTTTTGGGAGATGTCAGGTCGTCCATCTTTATTTACAGTCTATGGTCCAGGTTTACTGTTAGAGATCCTCTGTGGGATTCAACACGAGCAAGTAGACGTGTTGATGACGTTTTTTAACACTCAACAGACGTAAAACTGGAAAAAACACAAATATCTCAGGATGAAAAAGTGGTGCAGATGATCTTGTGTGTGAAAGACAAACTCCGGAGAAAGTCCGGACCCAATTCTGCAGACATTCTCCAGAGTTCATGTCCGAAAACAACTTCTATGTGGTTACGCATGCACCTTAAGTGTTATTTAGCAACTTTATTCTTACATCTTCCCCCAGAACAACTTACGAGGTGATTCTATCGCTGTGTTGTGTTTACAGCTTGTTTCTGAGGAGCACAAGTTGCCAAAAAATCTGTTATTGTAAGTTTTAATATAGAATAAAACCAGTAATATACCACCTGATAGAATTATTTTATTTTGACATTTAAGACCTTTAAGGTTTTGCTTTATAAATTGTCTTTAATTACTGTCTATCCCTCTAAACACACACAAAAACCCAGATGACACACATGCATACACACGTTTACATGTAGTTCTAATGTCCCACCCGTGTTTCATGCGTGTTGATCCATCCGTGTATCGCTGGAGCCAAACATGGGAAACTGTCAGCGGTTTCATTGTCGATCAGCAGAATGGCCTTTCTGCTTCGCTCTCATTACCTCAGCTACACTCCCATCTGCTGTCACTCAGCGAGCCAGAATATCAGAGGAAAGTGGCACCTTTGGCCTCGACGCCGAGAGAATCCAAATGAGCTGATCAAACATTTAGAGAGCAGACACCTTTTGTACGTTGTAATGTGAAGCCGGGCTTTGCTATTCACTGCATGTTTGTCTCAACCTGGCTCCGTCCCCGAGGCCGCGGCTCTCTCCAGCGACTCAGGAGAAGCCGAGGTTCTGAATCACATCATATTTTCCAGTTAAAGTTACCAGGTGTAGAATTGTATGCATCAAAAGATCAATTTCAAATTGGAAGTGAGGTCCAGGAATAATTACTGTGAACAAATCATGCAAGATGGCAGCCTCTGAGAACCATTGACCATCGCCCACTGGTGGCTGGCTGCAGTTTAGCTAAAAACTCCTCCTCCATGTTAGCAGATTGGACATGGTGCAAATAAAAAAATTTTTTGCTCTTTTTTTAATGTTCTGTTTTATTAGTTATTTGACCTTGGCTCCACTCCAGGATCACCGCCAGAAAGACTCTGGCTCCCAATGACATCACCAGCTGTCGGAACATTTTGGCTTCATTTTTGTACGATGGGAGGAAGTGGAGATGCTGGTTTCAGCTTCTTCTCAGTACTTTGGTAAGTACAAAGTAAAATAAATATTTATATAGATCAATTTCTACAGTGTACACTTAATTTATTTCATTTACAATCACTTGTACTTTTACTTTTATCTTCACTTGTATTTTAGACTTAATTCTTTATTATTATTTTTTTTATTAAATATATTCTACCCAACTTTATATTGTTCTGTATTGTAATCTCGGTGGAAGCAGAGAATTTCCTTCAGAATTTATACATTATTAATTATTAATTAATCTTAATTTTCCTCATGACGCAGGTCTGAATCAAATCAGAAAGGTATGAAATCCCCCTTATTTAGATTATTTTGGTCTTTAAAGAAAACCTATTGATTATCTGGCTCACCTAGACTCGGACTGTGCAGGAGCTTCGCTGCAGAAAGAAACTACGTCCTAAAAAAGGTGTGAAGGGAATTGTGAGCCCGATGCTAGGCAGGCCAGAAATGAAAAACCTTCTTAATTATGACAAGAAAAGCATTTGAAAAAGCAAACATACCTGGAACTGTCCTGCACATCTAGAAGTAGCCCAGCTGACGTTGGGCAGAGGCCTGTGATGTACGAAGCTAAGCCTCGGATGTTGTGAACTGTCTCCTCCCTGCTCGTCTTCTCGGTGTAATGAACCCTCTGGTGGACTTACCCGCATGTCAACACATTTTAGCCCATCTGGCTCCTGGTGTTCCCACCGGGTTAAGAGCAGCGTGGTGTGCCGGGGAACGCCGCGTATTGAGAATCCGTGTAGGGGATGTAATCTTCATGCAAAGCTGATCGCCTGAGTCAGAGGGGAGGAAGCGTTCGACTGTGGGTATAGTGTGAGTGTGTTAGGCTGCCCTGGGTTGACTACAGACCACACACACACACACACACACACACACACACACACACACACACACACACACACACACACACACACACACACACACACACACACACACATTCGTATGCTCCTTTATTATTGATGCTATTCATATCCCTCCATCCATCGTTGGTCTGGACCGTATATTATAAAGCTGTTTAATGAAACATAAATGGAAGCTGTGGAATTACAATAACATGCCTCTCTGACTTTATCTCCCACAGTGAATCCTGATGGTTTGAGGGCCGAGCCGCTGCAGCTGAATGGGCGGTAATAACTTATTACTAATATAACACAATATCTGTCAGAGATCTCCACCAGGCTCTTTAGACGGAGATATTAAGACGTGAATCATTCATTCTCTCCCCTAATGGAGACTCCTTCAGGATCTCCGTACTTCATGTCTGGTCAGATTCCAGACAAGCTGGGATTCCAAGGATCAGTGTAATTACAGCAAGAAGAATGGCCGAGCGATGCATCAGACAGAAGTGATTTTCTCCCAAGGTCCCATGTATTATTTTGCTCATTCTTCAGCCTCCCTCCCATACAAGGTAGCTCATAGATCACACAGCTACTGCATTACTCTGCTATTACACAGCCTCACCTTCTATAGGTTTCATTTTCAGAATAACAATGGACCCGTGGCCACAGGATCCGGTTTCCGATGCACCAACAGAGCAGAGGAACAGAATGATATTATTATCTCCCGTGCAGACAGTGGGTTTAGCGCATATTAGTCGACACTTATCAATGAGAGGCACAAAGAGCTGTGAGGTGAGGAGGGGAGCCACTCGTGATGATTCACTGACACAGAATATTTAAGAGGAGGAAGAAGAGGAGGCACGAAGACAGTCAGTGATCAAGGATGAAGGAGATCTTTATTATCTCTGAGGGGTACGCTACAATATAAAATCTGTGAGAAACTAGAAATACACTGAGCTCACCATCAACATGCAGGACCAACAGTTTCAAGATGTCCCCGATTGGCCTTTCAAATAATTTAATGTAATTTGAATATCTTATTTCCATTGGCCTTCGTGTTCACTTGTGTGTTTTCATGATTTATGTGCATTTTATTTATTCATTACTATTCATTATTATGTTTTGTTTTGGCAAGTTTAAGCAGAAACTACTGGACTGATCCATGAAGCTGTTTTCAGACGTACTCTGAACTGTTTAAGCACAGCAGGAGATTCTCAGGAGGATTCACCGTGATCAAATAGGCCAAAAAATATATATACATATCTCAGGATGAAAAGGAGAAGTCGTACGAGAAGAACACATTGACAAAGAAGAGAAAGTGGAAAGATGACAAAATTCAAAATGTGGTTTCCGTTCTCTCAGAGCCTTTGTTTAACTTTAGTTTTACTTTGAAGAGACTTGATTGGGGAGGTTTTCTGCTGGGGGTTGGATAGAGAGGACTGTCCTTTCCCGTCTGTGAGGATCAGAAGTTTGTCCTCATTTTACGACACACTCCATCAAAATAGTAAAATATATCTAAATGTCAATGTTTGTGTTTTTCAGTATTTGTTTCCCTCTGTCCTCAAACTGATGCTCCATTCATCATAATCTGTTTCCTTCTGCACCGAGGCACAGATGGGGGAGAATATTGTCGTCATCATCCAAAGAAACCGCTTTGAGTTTCACTGTCTTTCTGACAAATGAGCCCATTTGATGGCTGCTGCCTGTGTCGATCGGTTTCTCTCTGGCTTCTGTCTGTTTCTGTGTTTACATGTATGTTTCTGAACAGTCACAGCGACTCACTGTCTTTCTTCTGTTCCTGCTCGTCTGTGTCTTTGTTACTTTGCTCTGTTTGTGGATCTGATCTTCTGTCTCTCCTGGTCGTCAGAGGAAATCACTTTGACGGGCAGATGGCTCTGAAATGCTCCTAACGACGCTCCGTCTCTTCCTCCTTGTTACCGACCTTTCACAGCCACAGTCTCAGCACTTATTGTGTCTGAACAGCATTTTCTTACCACACGGCCTGTTTGGTCTTGTGTCAGAAGAATTGAAAGAGACAACGGAAACACAGACATTGGAGAAAAGGCCTGTTTCGCTGTTTCTGTCCCTTTCGAGATTCGAGCCTCAAAAATCAAGGACAGCATAAAGTTGACCTCAGGGTGTAAGTAGAACGCCACTGGTTCTTCCTCGATGACTCTCACAGAACGTCCAAATAAACTAACCAAGCTTCCACACATGCAGGTTCCTGGTGAGGGCACCCTGCACGGATTCATTTGATCTGAGCCCCTCCCGCACTCTCTGAGCTCTAATAGAAGGTATCGCTCGTCCCCACAGAACTGATAAGAGTGTAAAACTTCAAAACTCTTCTGTTTTCCCCTTGAAATGTTTCTAAAAATAAACAAGAGAGAAGCGTTACCTCAGAGAGCGTCGGCAGGCAGAATGAGACACATCAAACATCTTCCCCCGCAAGAGTAGACAAATGGGCCGACACGAAAAATGAAAAAATAGTCTAAGAAAGAAATTAAACATGACAACAGGACACATCCAGTATTTCTATTTTCTGGAAAGTTCCACAACTTTCCCTGTGTCCCGCTAAGAGATCTCAACAGTAGAGAGTTGAGCAAGTAACCTAATATTGTAAATAAGTGTTTTGATCACCCCCTGGTGGCAGGCTGCAGCATAGCTCATAAACCCTGCCTCCTCCATGTTAGTGGATGGGAAGTATATGTCAAATACATTTTTTCATGCACATTGCACGTTGACCTTATTTAGTTTCATGTCCCAGACATTAACATGCAGGAGGAGTTTATGACTGAAGCCAGCCACCAGGGGGTGATGAAGATGATATGGCTTCACTTTTGGGGAGCCGTCATGTCATCCATCTTTGTGTACAGTCATGGGTGTAGACCTTCAAGTTGCAGCCTTATAAAAGTGGTCATATTAAAACATTCTAATCTGGCAGGATGTTGTTTGGGCTCTTTAAAAACTACAAATATCATTTGGCGCAATATTTTAATTGGTAATTTTCCGACCTGTCACCTCTTGGTTAAGGTTTGTTTACGCTCAGGCTACTGAAGTTTTGTTCAGTGTGAAAAGAAACCAAAACTAGCAGCTGACAGGAGACTGTGAAATTCACTTTCATTATGTGTTGATTGGTCTCCTGCAGATCCTGAAATCTGCTTCCGACAAGACTAGTGTTTTACCAGTGCTGTAATTTTCCTCTTGCAGAATCTCGATAAACAATAAACCTCAGTTCCTGTTGCATGAGCTGGAGAAAACTGATAAAATGTTTACCAATGAGGAAAAATTATTCAAATGCACAGCGTCACGTCCGAGTATCTGCACCTCTCCTGCACCTGTCTCTCTGAGGGAGGGCAGCATATATGTTGTATCTGCATTCAGCCCAGATACTTATTCATTTCTCCACCGGTCAGAGCGAAAGTCAGTGGTGGTCTCAGAAGGATTAATTATAGAACCCCTAACAAAACAATCTAATGAAAACCTGTCAATCTGTCTGCCGGCTCCCTGCTCATCTCGCCTCCTCATTAGAACGACACAAGACAACACAAAAAGAGCGGAAATAGCCGTCATGCTGAATCCATATTTTAGTCGTGTCCGAGGACCTTCACGATATCGTTGACCACAGTGAGATATTGTTAGTATCTAGTAGTGTTGAATGATATTCTGTACATTGGGAAAACGCACACCACCTGCCGTGGCGCCGCTGTCCTCTGCTGCCTTGAGCGCTCTCGCTGCTCCCTCTTCACGGCACTCGCTCATTGACATTCATTGGAAATGTTTCAGGTGGAAAACTTTTGCTCGACGGTTTCACAGCAACGAGCTTATGAATTCAACGTCTTTCCACCGAAGGAGTCAAACACAGTTATTTGGTGGGTATGATACGGTGGAGAGACGTCGGTGCTGTTTGGAGGAACCAAACATTAAGTTAGCTGCAGGAATATTGATGCCTCAAAAACAGGGTCGAGTACACGTTTATTCTGGTGCATGTGTCGACGGCGATCTGGTCCGTCCACACACATTGTGAGAAAACATTTTCCTCAGCTGAAGAAATTAAACCTCAATGCCGTGAAGCAACTCAACACATCCTAATTGCTCGGGGTGTTTATTAATTCACTGGGAAATTACTAGTAATAATTCATAGGTATTGTTTAGAACTGTTGATGGGATAAAATCAGAAACACATTATTTACAGCTAATACCACAGACAGGTCTCCAAAAGTGAAGCCAAATCAGATAGAGCCCCCTCTGGTGGCTACATGGCTTCAGTATAGGTCATAGACCCTGTCTCCTCCATGGTAGTGGATGGGACATAAAGCAAACAAAAAATACCTGTCAATGTATTTACATTGACAGGTATGATTAATATGAATTAGAATGTATAAGAAATGTGCTTGTTTAATCATCACAACTTGAATAATTATATTTCAACATGAAATATCAGGTATAATCAACATCACTTTCCATCATTATTGGAAGCTTCCACCACATTATACAACTAAGTGTTTGTTGTACTGTACATTATACTTAGAAAATACTACATGTACTGTATATATACCTATTTTTCATGTAGGAAATGTATGTGAATAAAAATTGCGTTGAATGTGCTGAGTTAAGTCCCAAAGGTGTTTTTCAGCCGATGCCCCTTTTTTGCTGGACAATGGTACACCTCCACTTGTATCTGAGCCCATTGTCCTCATGTTCTACAAACAAACCCTATTTTTATCCTCTCACACTTAGACCTGTCCCCGTACAATGTGGTAAAGAAGGCTCCTGTCAGAGAATAGGAGTTGGCATTGTGTTCAAAAGCAACTGCTGCAGGCGAGATCTGGGAGCTCCGACTGGAGCTGTGAGTAAAAGCTGTCAGAGAGGCACAGAAAAGCTTGTACTTCCTTTCTCTCCTCGGTCCAAGCTGCTCTGTGCAACACACAGACAAAGGAAACAAAGATGACCCAACAGACACAGGTTCACAAGGAACACATATTAAATGTCAGTCTCTTCCACACCATTAAATGCGGTCAGAGGAGTTATCTGAAGGATAGGAAGTAATTATTGGAAGATAGTAAAACTGGAAACACTAATTGCAAATTATGTCTCTTTAAGGAGTTATAGCTCTGCTGTTTGGTTCCATTAAGACCTTGATTAAACATGTGATCTGGATAATGACCATCAACAAGTTATCTTCTATCATCTTTATTGTACCAACAATTTAACCTGGTCTTAATGTTTAAATCTATTAGTGTGGGGCCTGCAGATCCCAAGTTAGAGTCCAAGGCTCGACAGTATATTGTAGGAGAAGTGAAATCTGTTTGCATGTCAATATCTGAACTAATATCATCATATGGGATTTCTACAAAGACCAGTGCAGAGCCTGTTTGGAACTGGCTGTTTGTTTGGCCTGTTGGCTGCTGCTTTCTTCCTGAAACTGTAAACGTGACCTGCTGTAATTTAGCCACCGCAAATAAATACCCACTGCTTGACTCGAGTCCACAGAAGCTTGAAGCTGCACCACAGCTGCTGCACAAAGAGCTGTTCACCTGTTCATTCAAAGTCCAGCGAAGTACGGACAACTCCGACCTGGAGAATCTATTGTCCTGAAGGAGCCCATCACTTATGTTGATGAGTCACAGCCGCCCCGCTGCCACAGAGTTTATTCAAAGTTTCATAGTCCAAAATCTCTATAAACTGAGCACTGCACTTCCATGGGCCCTCAACAATATACATGCCAAGTGTGAAAGCGATATGATGAAGGGTTCTGGAGCTACAGCTGAGTGTGTCCTGCAGAATAAGATCATTTTAACGAGTAGATGTGAAACTTTGGCAAAGTTGAATCATTAAATAGTTTTTTCTCTGTGTCATGGAGTTAGAAACTATTTGATTTTGTGTCGTGGTAGCAAACACGCACCTGGACATTTAAAAGACGACTTCCTGTTTGGACACCCAAAGACAATTCAAGGTGTTTGAGCTGCCGCTATGTTAAAATCCATCAGAGCCTTGTCAGAAGGTCAAACGGCTTCAGACAGAAGACCCTCTAATTGGACGTGTTATTACAGTGGAGTGATAATTAGTCTGGTTTCATGCTTCTTTGAGAAAAACAAGCAAGGTTGTTAAACAAGCATAAATTTACACTAAGTTCTGCTCAGGGTATCGACGTTTGAGCTGAAAGCTGTGAGTTGTATTGACTCTCTGTAAAGATACTTGAAGTATTTACATTTTGTTTTCGTGTGTGTCTACTTCATGCATTAAATACGTGTACTTTGTGTATACTGTATAAATTGGCCGAGGACCCAAGACCAGTAAATTGCAGTGCGCTCATTATTATCACCACCTGAGACCTGCACCCATTGAACGGTATGAGCTGTCAATGATATCAATCTATAGTAGTAGGGTAATTTTCTCATAGATTTAATTTGAAACAGATTTTTGCAACCAGTGGAGTCGCCCTCTGTTGGCCATTTGAGAGAATACAGGTTTCAGGCACTTCTGCGTTGGCTTCACTTTCCAGATACGGATTCTTCGTCTATTTATTCTATAAGGTCAATAGCAGTCGATTCAGTGGCTGCTTCCTTTAGTCTACACAGACCATAAAGATCGCCTCTTCGCGGGCAGCGTCGACTGTGAAGGCCAAACCGAAATTAGCGGTACCAGCTCGTCCCGCCCTTAATGCTGTCGCCTAGCAACAGGGCTGAAGTTTGGTCACGACGAGAAAGCTTAAATGCCCCTTGTCCCTCATCCGTCCGTTGAAGCCTTAATTTCTCCGGGATGAAAGGACGCGTTTTGAAACACCCTTCGAAACGGGAAAGTCTAGTCTCGCTCCTGTGACGCATTCGTTCTTCAAATGCAGCCTTCGAACGATGCAGCTCCTGAATTGAGACCCACCTAATATCAGTGACTCAGATACATGTAGTGTACCGGTCGTCTCTTGAAGCCCAGGCTGGCATGTAGAGCTCAGGGTGGGTTATGGCTAACAAGGTTGGGTCAGATCTTCCTCCCATAGGACCAAAAAGACTGGATTTTTCAATATAATCACTAACCTTATGGTAAAACTGTCAGCTGAGTCCCTGCAGAGCAGCTTTAATGACCTCCAGAGGAACCTGTATCAGAACTGAACGTTAACGAGTCTTTTCAGGGGTTTTCGTCACCGTGCACAGTCCCTCGTTTCACCTCCTGAGCTCTGCCCTGCTGAGGAGAGAGCTTGACATTTATCTGAGGACTGGGGGGAAAAATTGTGGCCGTCTTGGAGTATGAGCTGACCTTATATCCCCAGCTCCCCTGTTTGGATCTCATGCCACAGAGTTCCCTTTAAATTATTTTTGGTGACTCATTCTACAACAAGGCAGCGCAGCGCTGTGCTTTGACGGTCGCTGTGTGATGGTGAGTGGTGAGGAGGGCTCCGAGCTGAACCAGGCCGAACTCTAATTACTCCCTGGGAGGTCAAACCAAACTCCTCTGTGTGTGTCTCTGTGTGTGTGTCTCTGTGTGTGTCTCTGTGTGTGGGTGTGCCGGATTAATTGAGAGCCTAGAGAGTCGGGAGCCAGATGTTCTCTTTCTCCCAGAATGCAATAAGATTTTCTCACTTTTTAAAAGAGGCGGATGTCCCACTGTACAGACGCTGTTCTCTGTCGGAGAACTCCAGATGAGAATATAGGTAATATATTGGTAATATTGATAAACCCTCCTGGTGCTGATGCATGAATGACCCTGACTTGTTTCTACTCTTTAAAAATGCCACATTTAGAGCTGTACATCCCATTTCTAATGGAGAACTGAGGATATGAAACATAATGCTGGAATTCATGATCACACTTCATCTCACTGCTGCTGCTGCTGCCGTCTTATCCTCTGGAACTGAACTTGTTTGAACTCTGCGAGACTCACTTCAATTCAATAAAGGACAAATCAAATATGAAACGACAAGGAAGTCAGATAAATCCACGAAGGGAAGTCAAAGGATTTGTTGACCATTATGATAATGTGTGAGCTCCTTAGTCTGCTCTGTTCCTGAACTCTCCTGCTTGCAGGCTTATCAGAGGCTTGTGGGCAAAGCACTGTTTAATCAGCCTGCCCACACTGACAGTTTATCTGTGTGTTCAGGGGTCATCGCTTATCTGTTATGATGGTGCTCTGAACCACGAGGGCGAACTGAGGACAAGTGGACACTCCAATAAGTCATGTCCACTTAAAACACAGGGAACGGGTTCAAGATCTGAATACAACTTCCCTCTGTTTGGATCATTTCCACTTTTTAACATTTTCTTTCTTTTCTTTATCAGGACATTCTATTTTCACAAGTTTGTCTATACAGTACAGCAGAGTATTGTGTGTGTGTGTGTGTGTGTGTGTGTGTGTGTGTGTGTGTGTGTGTGTGTGTGTGTGTGTGTGTGTGTGTGTGTGTGCGCCAATTCAGTCTTGGTTCAGGTTTGATCACCTATTCGGACAAATATTTAAACATATTTCTCGCCCTTCCCTATGATTAAATGTATGAATGTTGAAGATAATATGAATCTAACGCTTATTACCTGGAATTGTTAATTATTAATGAGAGTGAGTAGAAATGAAAAGGAGGCTGTTGGATGGTGTTAACATTCCTGTCAAAATCTGTATTCATAAAATCACAGCTACAGTTTCAGTGGAAATGTGCAGATCTCTGAAGCAGGTAGAGTGAGTGTCGCCCTGCTTCACTTCCAGAAAATATAAAGGTCGAGAAAACTTAAAGGTCAGGAAAATGTCACAGTGTGACTTTGTGCACCAACTGTTTGTCAGTCAAACTAAATGAGCGAGAAATATTGAATTATCTAGTAAAGTTCTGGTAATTACCACGGTCCTGTGAGGGAACATTAACACTGGATTAATGATGCTTCCCTTATGAAACATTGAATAATGTGCATAGTCAAACCTGGATTCTGTAAGTTTCTATACAATTAGACTGCAACAGGAAATATGTTTTGTAGGAAGCTAACTTGAGATTGGATTATTTTCCTGTGAACGTAATGAGGATATAATATGTTAATTCATGTATTTAGCAAGTTGCAAATACCGATATTTTCTGAATATATATTTTTCGAAGGTTATAAGGTTCTATGAAACTATTATATTTATGAAACCGCTCATTTGAAGGAATAACAAAATTTACTGGCACAACAATGATCCTAAATGTTTATGATAAAGTTAAATTTTCCCACCAGCTCATGTGGCTGCTCGGGCGCCCGATGTACAGAGAGTTCACATGTCCACACTTTCTACCTTGACATTTATTCATATAGACTCAAAATTAAAGCAAACCTCCGATACATAGCTCATACACTATAATCCAAACAGCCAGCTGCACTGCTTTCTAAGTATAGTTCTCTATTTGAATAAAGTCCAAGGCCCAGATGGCTGACACTAACTCCACCTGATGTAGCACAACAATAACCATTTAAGAGAAGGCCTTCAACTCCAGTAACAGACCATAAATCCACAGATTAACTTCACAAATGGTCCACACTGCTGCCTTGAAGCGTTTATTCCAAAACATTAACCGAGGAGAGCGTTCTTCACACTGGAAATTACCTTTGTTACTGCTGCCTTTTTGTCCACGGGTCTCTGCTCCCAGCGCGTCCAACACCATGGTAAACAATGCTCACGTCCCTGTCCCCCGCACCTCTCCACTCATAAAGCGTGCACCATAACATCCTGAAATATGTTTATATAAAGTCAGGCAGTGGAAAGCATCAATTCCGGAGGCTGAAAGGCATCATGGAGGCAGAGTTGTGAGAATGCAGAGCTATGCAAAACCCTGGTGGGAAATTATGAGCAGGGTGATGATTAACAGTGGTCACAGTCAGCGTTGTAGTCCCGCTGTACCAGTTGGGAAAGAAACTCCATTTTATGCCTGACACCACATGCACCTCAGACAAGTGAATTTATATCTGGGCTTTTTAATTCCACCTGATTTATTGTATATAAATCAGGTGGAAATTCACAAACAGGGCCGTCAATGCAGAAGCTGGGAACTTAACGTGATTTAGGAATAAAACCTTCCCACGGTGATGAGTCTTTATGCTGAGTAGCTTCACGAGTTGCTTTCTTTATTGATTTACATTGCAGCCAATTTCTCAACCTTTCTTCTTATTTCAAGATGTTTCTTCGGTTTTCATTGCTGTTGGTTGTTTGTCTGTGTTTTAGCAGGATTACGGCTGAGGTTTGTGCTCCGGACGATTCCTTTAGTTGCCTTTCCATTTATCTTTCTTAACAACTGCAGATCCGGCGGGTGTATTTCTTGCGGGAAAAGAGCAATGTTGACTTTGAAGTGTTTTGGATGAGCAGTTATCGAGGCCCTAACCCTAATTTATCTCAAACTGCACTTGCTGTGACGTCACAACTGTGGTCTTGTTGTGGTCTTGTTGTGGTCTTGTTGTGGTCTTGTACTCTCCACCATCTTCTGGAGCCTTCCTGCCCTTCGACCGTTCGCCTGAGGTATTCTGCTCTGCTCCTCAAAGCCCCTGAGTTGTTCCAACCTTATTCCTCTACTTCCTCTCTCCACTGGGACAACTTCTCATGTAAATAAGTTTCGTCACTACAAACCAGAATAAAAATGACAAATTTAAAGCGTGCCCTTGCTTAAATTTAATAATTCTGTACCTTAAACAAACAGTGGTTTAAAACATATATTGTTTAAGACCAACAGCTGACGTTACATTTGAATCTGTTGATTTTTAAATAGCTGAAGTATTTAGACCACAACTTGTCAGAAAATATTAAAAGAGACCAACTGTATCCTGGCTCACTCTCGTGGGGTCGTCACCCTCAATCACACCAGGAGCTGCTGAACATGCAGCAGAAACCGGCAATGAGACAGGAAGAGAGCAGAGAACTTATTTTGATAGCCCCGCCTGAATCTGTGAAGAGCTCATGAATAATGCAAAGGATCCTATGACTCCATTAAGGGTGATATATACCAACTTTGAGCCAGTCAGCATGAAATGATGCAGTTTAATGCGGCTTTAAAAGAGTATTTATCATGTTGGCATCAGGGAGGCCATCTGTCAGGTGGGGTTATTTAGTGGAAAACTAAAACATCTTCACAAGAAGAAAAAGTAACATAAAAGGCATTTGAACCTCTTGGTACAGTTACTTTAAACATCTGTATCTAACAGGACCACGAACATGGTATAGATCCACTTTCAAGAGAGGCTGACTCTCCTTCAACAGTCAAGTAACATCGAATATTCAATGCCGATCTGAAATTAATTATTTATCCCAATCGAACAAGCTACTGACCTATATATAATTTACATAGTGCATCTAAATTCACACCCTGAGCCACTTTGCAACAGTTGATGGATTCAGCTCGTCCGCGCCGCAGCTCAGTCACTTTTCCATCAGAGCAAAACAAAACAAAAACAACTGAACTGTACAAACTGAGTAATTAAAGTTAATTTCACGCGTCTGCAGTTTGTGATCCAGCAGACACGGAGCCATTAATCATAATTAGCTGCGATGCTCGGATGCCCTCCAGGCCTATCAATCAGCAGACCACCTCTGGCCCCGGTGGCGAGCTGCAGAGGGCTGCGTGCACCGCCGAGCGGGTCATAAACTGTCAGCCGATGATCACTGAAGGGTCTGACGTCCCCGGAGGGAGGAAAGGTGAACAGGGACTGTCACTAGACTTTTCCAAAACGGCAAACACCTGTTTCTGGGAGACAGGACCACAAGCACCTGCCGTCTCAGAGGCTTCGTGCCAAGAGCTGCCACCTCCCTGACATGCTGCGCTCCCAGGATTCACCCGGTACAAGCCCGGCAGTCCAGCCAGATAGCCTTGTTACTGTCACAGCTTATTACGTCATAAATGATTATCCCCGTCGTTAACAGCTTTGCAGTAATTACTGTACAAAATCTTCACAAAACTGTTTAGCCTACAAATCATCATTATAAAATACATATATATATATATCATAAAAGTAGTAGATTAATTTCTTGGGAAGCCAGAGAGAGATAATTTCCTTTTTCTAAACATTATGTGCTGATATCTTCACCATAGACATGCAAATACAGACGATGCATCTCCACTTCCTCCCACTAAAAATGACACATAGGCATAGACATGATTTGGAGCCAGAGTCCGCACGGTAGCGATTGGGGGATTGACATAGTCTAGTTGACAGCACCTTCCCCGTCCAGCTGGGTTAGTTAGACGGATTTAAACATGGAAAATAAATTAAAAATATATAAAAAAAAGCATTTTCCCCTCCTTCACATGCAGGAGAGTAAATGCTGATTTGAGGGGAAACCATTTTTATTCTATTTGAATAAAATTGATTGGACACAGTGTCAGGGAAGTGTTGGTCGGACTGAGGGATCCTCTGTATAACTTAATAGCCTTTGAATTAATGGTTTAGAAAGTAATCACATATAAAAGTTTTACTGGTTCTTTTTCATGGCTCATGCAAATCTTTCTCCAATCCCAATAATCAAACCAGTAGAACTTTCTGGTGTTGATTCTCTTTTCTTCAAACAATGCCCACAGCAGCGCCTCACACCAGGACTTCTGTTTTGATCATCGTTCACCTGTGGACTTAAGCTCATTTCACAATTGAAGAGTTGACTGATATCACAGCAGGGGGCGCTGCCAGTGGATACCTGCTGAGGCCCATCCCAGTGTTTCATTTCACGCCCCAGACTGAGCCTCCTGCTGTCATTAAAGCTGCCATCGAAGGGGAAGCAGAGTTTCCCGCTGTGCGCCGTGTGCCACGCGCTCTAAAGCTGCAGCGGCAGGTTCAGCTTCCAATGTTCAACTCAACCAATTATCAATCTTGCTAAACTTGATTTTCACA